>NC_133620.1:37105105-37135105 GCF_048593235.1 Sminthopsis crassicaudata | reverse complement strand
ATTTTGGCACATACAAGTCCCTTTCCGCTCTTTAGTATTTCTTTGGGATATAATCCTAATAACAGCAATGCTGGGTCAAAGGGTATGCACAGTTTGATAACTTTTTGGGCATAGTTCCAAATTGCTCTCCAGAATGGCTGGATTCTTTCACAACTCCACCAACAATGCATCAGTGTCCCAGTTTTCCCACATCCCCTCCAACATTCATCATTATTTGTTCCTGTCATCTTAGCCAATCTGATAGATGTGTAGTGGTATCTCCGAGTTGTCTTAATTTGCATTTCTCTGATCAGTAGTGATTTGGAACACTCTTTCATATGAATGGAAATAGTTTCAATTTCCTCATCTGAGAATTGTCTGTTCATATCCCTTGACCATTTATCAATTGGAAAATGGTTTGGTTTCTTATAAATTAGGGTCAGTTCTCTATATATTTTGGAATGAGACCTTGTCAGAACCTTTACTTTAAAAAAATATTTTCCCAATTTGTTACTTCCCTTCTAATCTTGTTTGCATTAGTATTGTTTGTACAGAAACTTTTTAGTTTGATGTAATCAAAATCTTAATAGTAGGTAAAATTAAAAAAAAACATAATTAGTGAAAACCTTTGCAGCAAGTTTCTCTAATAAAGATACAATATTCAAGTTATATAAGGAATCAATTTAAGTATATATATATATATATAAATACATAAGAGATATTTTTTCAGTTGAAAAAAAAAGATATAAACATGCAGTTTTCAAAAGAATACATCTAAGCTTTAAAAACCATATTAAACAGTTTTCCAAAACACTAACAAATAGAAAGATGCAAATTAAAACAACTTTGAGGTTTTACATCATGCCTATCATTGGTGAAAATGACAAATGTTGGTGGGCTGTAGGAAAACAGGCACATGGATGAATTGTGGATGGAGCTAGGAACTGCTGACCATTCTGTAAAGCAATTTGTAGCTATATCCCCATTCATGAGTCTCTGCAGACCCTTTGACCCAGTGATAATACAATGGCCTTTATCCCCAAAGACACCAAGAAGAAGGGAAAAGGTTCTATATGTAAATATTTACCTGTAGCACTAATTTTTGTAATGATAAACTGTGGGAACCTAAGGCATTGCCAATCAATTGGGAAATGACTGAACAAATAATGGTATATTAATATGATGAATGGTGTTTTCTAATTAGTTCTGAATGAGATGGTTCAACAGAATCAGTCATTGTTGAGACTTATCTTAGTTTTCCCAAGACTGTACCTCTAAAGGAACCAACAAAAGCTCTGACAAGCTGTAGGCTTTGACTGTGGGACCATTGTCCATAATCATGACTATGAGTTTACTGGAAGGCTCATCCTAGGTGGGATGATGAATTTTTCTACCATAGTGTATCTCAAGGCCTACTCCTACATGATAACATGGACATAACCTATGTCAGTGGAGACAGAGATTGCACACATTAGTGACATCATGGATCCTTAACATAGGGAAAAGTGCTGACTCCTTTTGAATGGATTGTTTGGAGGACCACAAGTTAAACTTGTAGTAACATATGTGATCCAGATATTTTCCATGTAACTTGATTGGAGAATCATCAATATACAGGAAACTTGCAAAACAGTGAATTTTCCATGATGGGGAAAAGCAAAAGTTTTTTTTTTTTTTTTTTTTTTTTTTTTTTTAAATCAGCTTATTTGGAAAACTACCTTCCCTGTTGTTGTCATGCAGTCATTTTTCAGTTATCTTTGACTCTTTGTGTCCCCATTTGGGGTTTTCTTGGCAGAAATACTGGAGTGGTTTGTCATTTTCTTCTCCAGCTCATTTTACAGATCAGGAAACTGAGGTATAAAGAGTTAAGTGACTTGACAGGGTCCTGACTATCTATAGGAGGTACCTACAGGTAGTCTCTTACCAATTTTGAACTCAGTAAGATGATTTTCCTGACTCCAGGAAACTGCTGCTCTTTCCACTGCACCACCTACCTGACCATGTTACTTTAAAATAATATTGTAAGATGTTTATTACTCTACTTTGCATACCATAATCATTTCCACATCATTTTCTACTTACTTTCTGTGAACCTTTCTTTGTCACAAAAGAAATCAGTTAAGCCAAATCAACTAACCAAAATGAGAACAATTGATAGTATATACAACATCCGGGACCTATAGACCCTCACCTTTCTTTTTCCTTTTTTTATAGATGTTTTCTTTCTTTTTTGCTTAGGCATTTGGGGTCAAGTGACTTGCCCAGGGTCACACAGCTAGGAAGTGTTAAGTGTCTGAGACCAGATTTGAACTCAGGTCCTCCTGACTTCAGGATTCTGTCCCCTGCGCCACTTAGCTGTCCCCTCTTTATAGATTTTTAAAAGGTTCCAAAGTGAAAAGAGTTTGAACATCTTAAAGCTGTGATTTCATTGGTGTAGAAAATTTCCAGTGGCAATCATATCACTGATGTAGATGGAAATTCATTTGGAACATAGTCCTAGAGAGTTGCTTCTACTGATTGAGAGGTTAAACTACTCACTCAGAATCACAGATAGGATATGTGTGAAAGGAAGACTATAGCCCAGGTCTTTGAGATGCCTCCAAAACAAATTGCTCTCTACTACTCTAGGCTGCCACTTGGGCCTTTAAGATAAAGAAAATGGATACTTTTTAAAAGAATCATAGCCTTAGAAATGGAAAGAACTTGATGGATTCATCCAGTCTGATCCACTCTTTGGTAAGGGAAACCGAGGCCCAAAGAGTTCATAGAGGCTTTTTCTAGGATATATTTATTTCAATAACCTGCATGGTCTCAATTCCTCCCAGGGTAGTGAAAACAGCAAAGAAGACCACAAAGATCTGAGTTCTGGCTAGAAAAGAGGCTTGGACTTGCCAAGTCTCAGGTGTGCTGCTAAAGAGCGCAGACAGACAGTTCAGCATTTATTACATATTTCTTTGTCTTATTCGCTGTATGTGTAAACATGCACATGTGCATATTTCCATCCCTGAACGAGTAGCCATTTTCTTTACCTCAGAGGCCCAAGAGGCAGTGTAGGAGAGTGGAGAGCAAGCTGACATACATGCATGCATACAATATACACATGCACAAATGCTCACACTCACACAAATGCATGCATGTGCATATATTCACACAAGTGTACACACTGTATACAATGCACAAATGCCTGCACAAATGCATACATGTGCATATGCTCACACATGTGCACAATGCACAAATGCTCACAACTCGCACATGCACACAATACACACATGCACAACTTTCATGCATACGCACACATGCACACACTCACACAGTGCACAAATGCCTACAATTCACATACATTCATGCGTTCATATGCATACACACAAATGCATGTGCTCAATACATGTGCACACATGCATAAATGCATGCACACATTCCTCTGCACACACATTACTCTCTCTGTAGCCCTAAGCAGATCACTTAACCATAACCACTTTCTTCATCTGTAAAAAGAAGCATACTCATCCATGAAATGGGGATGAGCAGTGGGCCAATATTCTTCATGGGCATTTGTCAGCTCTAAATTTTATTATGTAATAATAGTAATGATGATGATGATGATGATAATCAGTATTTATATAGTCTTTACTATGTACCAGACATAGTGCTAAGCAATTACTTCATTTGATCCTTACTAAGAGTTAAGTGCTATTTTCATCCCCATTGTACAGATGAGAAAACTGAGGCAAACAGAGGTTAAGTGACTTATTCAGGCTGGAACAGCTCCTAACTGTCTGGAATCAAATCCTGACTATCTACAGATCATGCTCCAATATGGTTTCTTGGGGCCTCATTTGCTTAAGCTGTAAAATTCGTGTTGTAAAGATTCCTGCCATCTCTCAAAATCTAGGAATGGACTTCAAGACTGGAAGATCTTTTGTTTGTCCTGTTTGTTTGTTTTTATTTGCTTTTGCTTTTGCTTTTGCTTTTTTTTTTTTTTTTTTTTTTTTTTTTTTTTTTTTTTTGTATCAGACCCATGATTTAAGAAATATTCACTGGTGCCTTTGCTACATTTCTCCTGGGAATTAGGGGTAAGCAGGTTCATTTTATTCTGTTGTCATTGTTGATTACACTGTCCATGGGGTTTTCTTGGCAAAGATATTGGGGTTGTTTGCCATTTCCTTTTCCACTGGATTAAGTGACTCTTCCAGGGTCCCACAGCCAATATGTATCTGAGGCTACATTCAAACTCGGGTCTTACCGACTCCAGGCCCAGTACTGTACCCACCAGGCCACCTCACTATGGAGAGGTCCACAGTGGACCAGGTGGAGAGGGGTGGAATCCTCTTGGGTTTTTTTTTTCTCCTTTGAAACTGACTCATCAACAATTTCCATCCTCTACGTGGGGAAACGCTATTTTCCTTATTTACTAACATTCATTTAGTCTGGTTTCTGGGACACCCAAAATATGTTATGAATCAGTCAGAGGAGAACAAGATCTCTAATCCTGTACAAATTACTCACTCACTTGACATTTGGGGAATTCCCTCCCCCCAAATGTTAAGGGAGTATTTGACAGGATACAAATTGCTATTTCCATAAAATCCTTTTGACTTTTTGGATGGGTGACAGCTTCCCTCAGCTGGTTACCTCCACTTCCCTTGTAATAACTGTGGAATATTGACAAAAGGTAGTTTTTTGGTTGTCCCCCCCCCATACTTTTTTCCAGTAGGGGAAGTGGAAGGGGGGGAGCTGTTATTGCTCTAACTGAATACAATAGGGCCTTTTAGGCAGAGGTTCAAAGTCTAGGGGGAAGGGCTAGTGGGAAGGGAAATTTCTTGAGGATCTGTGGCCATGAAAACGTGTTTGACAATGTTTTTACACTGAGGCTTGAATCAGGTGGCAACCTCTGTGCTTTGGAGGTTTGCCTTATCATGACATTGTTTTCAAAGTCAGACAAGGCGTTCTGTGTTAAGTGAACCCGAACCACCCCCTCCTGCCCCCCTCTCCTGCCCTCAGCTCTCCCCCTGGCCCTGCAGCAAATTTACCACCCTCACATTATTTTTGGCATCAGACCAAGAGCAGAAACTAGGGCTCAACGGTGGGACAGGGATTTTTCCCATTCCCTGTCATTCCTGGTGAACAAAGATAACCACTTCTTTCAGAGCTGGGAATCGGGAGGATGGGATGAACAGAATTGCAATGGAACGGAGGAAGTCCCACATCTCACGGGAAGGCCAAATATGGCCTCCGCCTTAATGGAGGGAGGAGGCCTTCAAAGAAAAGAGACCTCAGAGACACCGCTCTAGATGTGGCTTGTCTCTCATATCCCATCCAAAACAAACATTCAATTAATTGGAAAAGGAGAGACAGTATAGACTAGCGGATAGACTTGTAGTTGGAGGCCGTAGGGTGTCAAATCTTGCCTCTGACAGCTTCTAGCCATGTGAACCAGCCAATCATTTACATCTGTTTATTAAGCTCCTACTGTTTGCCAGACACACTGCTGGGTCCTGGGTTCTGAAGATAAAAGAGGAGTAGCAAAAAGAATGGGGGATTTGGAGGCAAGAGACCTGGGTTGGAATCCCTGAATCAGGTGACTATTGATAAGTCATTTATGTGTCTGAGACTCAGTTTCCTCATTGGTAGAATGAGAAGGTCAAACTAGATGACATCTTTTCAGCTTTTAAGATACTGTCAAAGAGGGCAGCTAGGTGGTGCAGTGGAGAGAACATCAGCCCTGAAGTCAGGAGGACCAGAGTTCAAATGTGACCTCAGACACTTAACACTTTCCTGGCTGTGTGACCCTGGGCAAGTCACTCAACCCCAATTGTCTTAGGAAAAAAAGATACTATTTCATTAAACTTATTCTCTCAGTGGACCTAGGATTCTCAGTGCCTATAAATTATATATAGGTTGAATTCAGATCTGCCCTCAGACACTAGCTGGGTGATTCCATGCAAGTCATTTAACTCTGCCTCAGTTTCTTCATCTGTCAAAGGAACTGGAGAAGGAAATGGCAAACCACTCCAGTATCACTGCCAGGAAAACCCCAGATGGGGGCACAAAGAGTTGGATATGATGGAAATGACAGAATAATGACAAAAGGTAGCCTTGGACTGCTAAGACCAGAGCCTGAAGTTTGCCTTCATTACTTATGACAGAAGAGACCTTGACCAAGCCACTGTATGTTATCTGGGCTCCTTTTTTCCTCACCTGTAAAGGGAAGGGGGCTTAGTCTAGGAGGTCTTCCTGCTCTAATCTGTGATCCTTCTTAGCTAGCTGAGACAGAGTTGGGGACATCTTACATAGAACAAAGCCATTGGGAGCAGAAGGTCTGGGTGCAACTTTGGCCTATGTATTATTCAGTGGGACACAGAGAACATGTTTAATCTCTTAGGACCTCAGTTTCATCATCTATAAAATGGGGAGAATGTCAGGGATGCTGAGATTTGCAATAGTAGCCCTCCAGGGGGATTTTGTGAGAAAATAAATCACCGAATAACAATAATCTAGCTAGTGCAACGTCCCTTCTCTTTCCCCACTTCCCAAAGGCTCCATGTTTTTACTTAGTGAGGGATCAGCAGCCCAGCAAGATCAGTTATTATTATCATTATTAAGCCCTACCTGCCAAAGCCCCCCAAGGAATCCATGCCAGACATATAACACTCAGGGATAAAACTTTTTTACCTGGGAAATATTTGCTTTCTCTCCTTTCCACCATGGCACTGCTCATCCTGTTAAAAACTGTGATTCTCTATCATTATTAACAGTCACTAGTTCAGTATATTAATTAATGGATGGATAAGTTTATTTTCCTGGAATTTAACTTTACAAGTCAGAATAACTTCAAAGGTCAAATAGAGCATGTGTGCTAACTGTTGGGGAGGAAAAATTAGCATCAGTCAGAATTCTCTTCTGTGAGGTAGCTTGTGCCAGTGTTATCATGCCCATTTTTATACAGATGAGAAAATTGAGGCTTTGAGCAGAGTAGCCCCTTTGCCACATTCACAAAGTCAGCAAGTGTCAGAGTTGGGATCCAAACTCACATCTCCTGAATCTGAAGTCACTCATCTCACCAGGCTGACTGGTTATCAGGAATGCCAATTTGGGGTCTTGTCTCTTTTTCAGATTGAATGTTTGACATTCTGGGGCCTCAGTTTCCTTCTCTGTCAAAGGAAGGATTTGAATCAAATGCCACTGCTGTTTCCATGGAGCTCTAAAATATTATGATATAAGAACACACCATGGGGATAACCTAATTATTATTATATTATTATTTTTGCTGATGGGAGGAGAGAGGTCAAAAGCTATGATATAACTGGGGTATTGAACTTCTTTGTTAAAAACCCATTTTATTAATGCAGATTATTGATCATGTACACCTTGCAGTCCTCGGGAACTTCTTGGTTCACCAGGGAATAAAGAAACTTGCAAAGGATCACATATCCTGACCCCATCTTTCTGCCCCATTTGAATAGAGCATGTAATCTGATATAATCTTACTTGCAATGTACCTTGATGGCTCAATAGATGAGTCTCTTCCTGAATTCAAATCTGACTTCAGATACTTCCTAGCTGTGTGACCCTGGTCAAGTCACTTAACCCCATTTACCTCAGTTTCCTCATCTATAAAGTGAACTGGAAAAAGATATAGCAGACACTTCAAAAGTCCCAGATGGGGTCCCAAAGAGTTGGAAATGACCCAAAAGCAAAAATGTGAGAGGCAGTGGGATATAGTGGAGAAAGAGACAGCTTTAGAGTCAGGAAAGCCTGTGTTCAAGTTTAAAGATGGCTCTAATACATATTGACTGAATCACTCTGGACAAGTTAGTTAACTGTAAAATGCTTCCAGTAATTCTTTAAATCTGTTAACTTAAAAAAATAAATTTGTTCACTTTAGAGCAAGTATTAAACTCCATTGGTAGAGCTAATTCCCAGTACCAAATAAAATAAGTCTGACTTCCCTCTCCCAAAGTCTTCTATATAATAAATGGGGAGAAACAGTATGTTTTAGCAGGGCAAGAATTAGTCTGGGAGTCAGGGAGGGCTGGATTCAGGTCCTGCCTCTGGACATCTATTAGTTGGGTGACCTGGGTCAAGTTATTTAATTTCTCAATGCCCCAGGCTATTCTCACAGACAATAAATTTCAAGTCAGTCACCCATCTGCAATAGTGGAGGGAGTTTCCACACCCACAATGATGAATCATATCTCTAGATCCAAAAATAAAGAGAATAAACCAGAAGATGTAGTTTTTAGTTCTCTAGAGAATTTTGATAATGGGGAAGCAAAGCTTTTATTCAGTAACCCTCCTTCCCCCTTCATCACCCAGCAGATGTCAAGCAGCTGAGAGTAGACTTCTCCTTCCCACCAGATTCTGGACATAAGTTCTTTAATTTGAATCTGCTTTCTTATTTTTTTAAAAAGCTTTTTTATTTTCAAAACATATGCAAAGATAGTTTTCAACATTCATCCTTGCAAAAGCTTGTGTTCCAAATTGTTTTCCTCCCTTCTTTCCTTCCACCTCTCCCCTAGATGGCAAGTAATCCAATAGATATTAAACACACAATTCTTCTATACATATTTTCACAATTATCATTGTGGAAAAATCAGATCAAAAAGGAAAGGAAATGAGAACGAAAACAAAATGCAAGCAAACAACAATAAAAAGGGCGAAAATGCTATGTTGTGGTCCACACTCAGTCCCCATAGTCCTCTTTCTGGGTGCATCACAAGATTTCCATCACAAGACCATTGGAACTGGCCTGAGTAAATCTGCTTTCAAACAAAAGCCTTCCTCTACTTCTCTATGGAGAAATATTCTAGGACTTCATGCTTTGTGTCTGTTTTACCCTTGCTCAATGGCTCAGTAAATGGCATTGAACCTTAACTTGGAGAAACTTCTCCAGATGAGAAACTGAGGTCTTCCAGAGGATGAAATCCATATGGGAGGCACTTGTTCTGTATCATGAAGCTCCATAGAGAGGCAGCCTGGGACACTGAAAAGAATGAAGGAGTCAGGAATTGTGGGTGCAAGATCCACTGGACCCATTCTGACATGTTTGATCTTGACAAAATTAGTTCTCTAGATATTGTGTTTTCACGGTTAAAAAGATCTTCAACAAGAGGATCATTATAGCTTAAATCGTTCCTTATAGCTTGAACATTCTGGATATCTTATGTAATACAAGGAGCCTCAGATCTTTGGAGAAAATCCTGGATTTGGAGGTAAAGAGAATTAGCTTTGAATCTTAGCTTTATTCTTTACTCTGTTACCTTGAACAAGGCCTTTCAGCTGGGATGAGCTGGTCAAGTTGAACAACTGGCTCAAAAATAATTTTTTCAGCACAATTTTAAAATATAATTTGAATTAATAACATTTTCTCCATCATTTTCTTAAGATAATTAGCTAAACAATAAATCAAGGTCTCATCTGTAGTAAGTTTCCGGGTATAAAGGCTCCCTCTGAAAATTTAACATTCGGCTTTCCAACTTGGATGAGCTGGCTCCAGCACATCCCTTCTCTCAGCTTCAATTTCCTTATTTGTAAAATAAAAGGGTTGGACTAAAAGTACTCTGGAAGTTCCTTCCAGCTTTAAATCTATGATTCTATGAGTGTGGATAGACTTTCAAGGATCTACCAATTTCTCATTACAAGCTTCACAAAATTGGGTCTCAAGGGCCTCTCGTCAAAAGATAAATTCAGCTCAAGCAATTTCTGCCATAGGTTAGCACTGGCCTGGGCTTTCCTCACTTCATCATGGCCTACTATTAACCTTTGGTGAGCTCTGTTTTCTTGCTTTGGATCCAAACTGGGCCTGTTTGGATTTTTGCCCAAGCTGATAACACATTCGTAACTCTCTCATTAGTGCTGTAATTACAGAAAACTGGGGGTGGGATGAGTTCACTGAGGCTGAATTTTGAGACTGAGACCATTCCAAACAGACTTTGCCTGGTTGTCAGTCAAAGGGGAGTTGGAAGGCCAGATTTCTTTCTCTCTCTCTGTCTCTCTCTGTCTCTCTCTATCTCTCTCTGTCTCTGTCTCTCTGTCTCTCTGTCTCTCTCTCTCTCTCTCTCTCTCTCTCTCTCTCTCTCTCTCTCTCTCTCTCTCTCTCTCTCTGCCTGTCTGTCCTCTCGCCATTCTGCCATTATTTCCCCCATTACTTTGGGGCAGAGAGGGATTGAGGGAGGAAAAAATCCATTTATTTAGTGGCATTCTGCTAAGCATTTAACAGCTATTATCTCATTGGGCCCTCATACCAACCCTAGAAGGTTGGTGCTGTGTTTATTTCCCTTTTACATTTGAGGAAACTGAGGTAAGCAGAAGTTTGTGACTTGTCTAAGGTGATGTAGCTAGTAAGTATCTGAGGCTGAATTTGAACTCAGATATTCCTGACTAAAAGTCTAGTAGCTTTATCTACTGTGTTACCTAGCTGTCTGAGGAAAATAAAATAAAAGAAAAACATATTAGAAGTAGGGGTTGGTCAATTAGCATTTATTAAGTACCTAACATATGTTAGGCACTGTGCTAGTGCTGAGTGGTGATTTGTGATCTTTGAAACTAACAGGTGGAATGAAAATGACATTATTCATAGCCTTCATAGTGTCCCCCCCCAATTCAACTGGTTTTCTCCAAATGTTCTTTGCTACTCCCAATCCAAATCCAATAAGCATTATTACTGGATATAAATCAGAACCTTTCATGTACAAGGTGCTTTAATGCTTGCACTAAAGATGCAAAGAAGGTAAACCATATCTGCCCTTAGAGGGCTTATGTTCTATTGGGTAGGGGTACAGCCCCCAAATTGATGAGTAGATAATAATATGGGGAAGTAGAGAGTGTTAACCTTTAAGGGAGTTAGGATTTTAAATAAAGCTAGAAATTTTTAAAAAATGGTAAAGAAGGAGAGAGTTATTCCTTCTATCTCCTTCCACTAGTCTTCCAGCTTTGATAATAAGATTGCTAATTATTCCTGGGTTCAGGGGACTTTTCATTTATTCATTCACTCCTTCATTCACTCATTCATTTATTGTCTCAGATCAAAGGATCACATTAGCAGTAAGTCCCCTTCCCAAAGTCCATCTCCCTTCTATACTTGGTCAGGGCAGGTTCCAAGACTTAACCCCAGCCCCCACTTCCCAGAAGTGGCTCTCTCTGCCTTCATCTCTCCTTTTCTCTTGTTTGTTTCTGGAGTCAAGGCCACTGGAAATACCCCAGTCCTTTGAAGGCTGACAGAAAGGAGGGAGGCAGAATAAGTTGTTTCCTTGTTGTTGGGCTATCTCTAGCTGCCAATGCTGTCCCTCCTTCTAACCTATGTAACCCTCTTTCTCCTTCTGACAGTGTGTAGGGGCGATGAGGTGGGAGGAACAGTCTCATTTCAGTGGCAGTTCTAGTCATTAGCCTTTGGAGAGAAATATCTGTTACCTTCAGAGGGACTAGACAGATAAACTACCCGGAGCTGGGCATTTTCTTTAGAAAGAGGGAGAAAAATGAAGGTGAATGAGTGTGCCTGTATCTAAGTGTGAAAGCAAGTATATATGTGAAAGAAGAAAGCACTAGGAAAATGGATGAAGAGAAGGAGTAAGGGCTAGTGGGAAGGAAGAAAGAAATGGGTGAGAGAAAGAAGGAATGTTTTCTTTTTGTCTTAACACTTTTCCATCTTGGCTATGGGTAGCCAACTGATGGTCAGAGGATCATAAATTTCAAACAAAACAAATGGCCTTCGAGGTCTTCTAGTCAGCCCCTTCATTTTATAGATGAGAAAATTGAGCTTCTGTGTTGAAGTAATTTGCCCCGAGTCCACATAGCTAGTAAGTGACTAGGCTGTCCTCCCTGATTCCAGCTGCCCACATGTGTTAGCTTAGCTCTCTGGGGGTGAGGAGCTCCCGGCTGCTTCCTGCCAATGCTAACGGGAGCTTTGGAGATGCCGCGTTACAAATAACATAGATGTGGATTCCAAAAAATGGGAGAGTCCAGGCCAATGCTCCCTTTGGGAGAAATGGCTTGAGCTAGATTTGACTTTTGATTGGAGGCCCTTGAGATCCTGAGGCCCTCCAGAGAGTTAGCCTGGACATTGTAAGTGATGAAGAGGAGGAGGGAAAGGGTATCTGACCCAGGTTCTGTGCACATCTTTTTACTCACCAATCAGATTAGAGAAATCTTTCACTCACCTTGCTACAACTACACTTTAATCAAGTCCAGCTATCCTTTTAACACTTTACTAAAATTTTCCAAACTCGTTGTCCCCAGTTTCTTTCAGGCTGGTTGCTTTAGTAGATAGTCTTGCACTTAGGAAGACCTGAATTCAGATTCCACCTCCTATACTGGTTGCTCTGGGCAAGTTATTTGGCATTTCTTCACTTCAGTTTCCTCATCAGTTAATTAAGAGCACTGGACTCAATGACCTCCGAGATCCTTTTTAGCTATAAATCGATGCCCCTAATGCCCCTATTATCTAAGGGGCAAAAGCAAGATGGCATCCTGTATATTCATCAGTGGTTCACCCCAAGGGATTCTCCCTGCTGCCTCTTTTCTGAGGGTGTCAGTTGCAACATGTTGACTGGAGGGAGATGCTGAGCTTAGGACAAAATAAATGATGTGATGGTAATGTTTAACAGGATGCAACTTTGGGCCAAGTTGCCAAACTCCCCTAAATTAGGCCTTACCCATTTAATCGCTAATTATTATTCCAACATGGAACTCTTAATTTTGCAAACCAAGCGTCTTAAAAATCCGAGCTCTTGTTTATTTGACAGACTGTGGAAACATGTGTCCAGGCTTAATGCATTAGTTTATTCTATAGCAATCAGCTTGTTATTATAACGAAATGAGAACAGGAAAACCAAACCTCGTAGAGTGAAATCAGCCATAGGAAACAAACCAAAAAATATCTTTTGAGCTTTTTCTCGACTCTGTGGCGGGAAGCCCGTCCAATTTGGGCTGTTGGAGGAGGGGTGAAATAGCAGGCACTCATTGCTCTGTGTGAGTGGGCTGTTTGGAGGATAGCATTAAAATGAGAAAAACCACCAGAAATTCTGGAGGTAAAGACAGTCCCATCATTCATCCCCCATATGTTTGCCTCGGATAGTTATTTTCTTCTGTATGTAAGCCATTAAAAGTTGCCCCTCCCTCTCTTTTCACCATGGAGTACCATTTTGAGGAATTATTTCAATCTTCTAAAGTAATTTACTCGCATTCTATTTCTTTTTGATAATCAACCTACCCTCTTCCCCCAGTAGACACTGGAGTCCACCAAGAGATTCAGAATTATTGAATGACTGGACAAAGCAGTGTTAAAAATTCAACAGCACTAATTACGAACTGAGCAGAATAAAAACCTCTGAATAAATGTCAGGCCAGGAGATAAGCTCTTATCTTAATCTAATGACTCCACAGACTTAATTTGTCAGGCCAGCCTAGTTGATGAAAAACAGGTTTCTATTCTCTAGTATTAACTGGAACATCTTTCCAAATCTTTGAAGTTGGATAGTAATACTATGAGTGTCATCCCACAAAAATCTTGTGATGGAGCCAATTTGATCCCTATTGTCCTGTTGCACTAATTAAAGTTGCATTACCCCCACTGGCTAAATATCTGAAAAAAGAGTCATTGTACTCTAATCACCCTTAACTTGCTAACTTTTGTATGGTTTCTCCATGATGCTATACCATCTGGGAGAAAGCATCTGTAGTGTTGGAAAGTAGTGATTTATAAAAAGTCTTATCCCTTTCTTTCATTATTTTCTTAGTTAATCTCTCAAATCAATGGTCCCATGACAGTAAGTGTAGTACAATGGAAAAAATGTGGGCTCTGGAATGAGAAAGCCTGGATTTACATGTTAGCTCTGATATTTACCGCCTAAGAGATCTTAGGTAAGTCACCCTAAATCTCTGGGTCTCAGTTTTCTTATCTGCAAAATGAGGGGGCTTTGGACTACATGCCTTTTCTGGCTCTAAATCTATGCTTCTATGATGATCAATTCAAAGGATATTTATTAAGTATTCTGAAGTATAATTGTAGGATGATATTAGGTAAAAGTGGGAGGCACAGACTTGTTTAAGAAATGATCCTTACCCTCACAAAGCTTGCAGTTGTACTTGGGGAGATGATCAGAACATACAGCATTTTAGAATGGGCAGCCAGGAGGTGCAGTGGCTCGGATATTGGGCCTGGAGTCAAGAAGAGCTGAGTTCAAAACTAGTTTCAGATACTAACTGTGAGATTTTGGGAAAGTCACTTAATCTTGTTTGCCTCAGTTTCCTTATCTGTAAAATGAGATGCAGAAAGAAAATCTCAAATGGGATCATGAAGAGTCAGAAATGACTGAACAACAATGACAGTAGATTTTAGAGTTGGGACCATGCAGGAAAGTTCATCATATGAAGAAGTAAAGGACAAAACACTATCCGAAAATGTAGTGTGGTTATATGCTAGCAGAAGTCAGAAGAGGAAAACCTTATTTTTGAATGATGAGAATAAGAAAAGCTCATCTTTGTAAAGCACTTTCCTTATCCAAGTCTGCATGGTAAGGGCTGTGAGTATGATCACTCACATTTTAGACAAGGGAGCAACTTTAGAATGGGTAAAAACTTAAAGACTGCCCAGATTGTAATGGTCAGAGCTAAACTCACCTCTAAGTCCAGGATTATTTCCACACCCAGGGTCCTCAGGGACTATGTAGGATCACCTCCTTACTTCACAGAGAAGAAAACAGTCCCAAAGACATGGAGCAAATAAATTCTAGGAGTCCAAACTCAGATCTTCCAATTCCAAAGCTAGTGTTCTTTTTTTTTTTTTTAATAATTGTTTTCTTTCTTTCTTTTTGTGTTTATTTTATAGTAATTTTTATTTTAATTTAATAATTGTAAAATAACTAACAGCAATAAAAAAACAAATAAGAAAAATAAGGAAATCTTACGTAAAAGTATAAAGGCCAACTCAATATCCTGCTAGAATCTCTGGGCTTTCCTTTCCTTTCTTGCTGTTTTTAAGAGCATCTTATTTCTATTAGTCAGCATGTTATAGGGATTGAGCTGTAGAAAATAAAAAGGAATGGGACTTTGAGATGGGCCTTGAAAGAAGGAGAAGGTTTAAATAAATAGAGAGGCAAGAGGGAGTTCTTCTAGGCAGAGGACCTGGTCCTACATGAAAGAGCAGATATATTAAAGAGGTTTAACTGGTGTGTGGGATATAGTTAAGTAGTCTAGTTTGTCTGGAGCTTTGGGTTAGGGAATAGTGAGACTGGAAAGATGAAACTGAACTGTCAAGGGAGTTGAACTAAGGAATTTGGGACAATGCAAAGGTATTGAAGTTTTTTGAGCAGGATAGTTACAAGACTAAACCTTCTCATAGCTCATCACCATCAGTTTCATCTTTCTGTGAAAATTCCCAGACATCTAGTTGGAGGGTGTTTAGAATAAAGGGGCCAGGTCAGTGAGGTGCCTTGAGACTATACTAAATGTGGACTGGTTTTTAGGGATCAATCAGTCCATGAGCATTTATTAAGTGCCTACTTAAATGAAGTGAAGTGGAAAAAGCATTGGTTTTAAAGGTGGGAGAGTTGGCTTCAAGTCCCAGTTCAAGTGCTCACTAGCATTGGGACCCATTCTCTCTGATCCTTTTTTTCATCTGTAAAGTGAAGACAATCCAACCAGTCCAGCTTATATCAACTGCCTCGCTGGATTTTTGTAAAGAGAGCACTTTGTAAACCCAAGAGTGCTCCAGAAATGGTACTTCTTGTTTCAATGGTTAAAACTGTGCTTTCAGAAGCTAAATCCAGCAGTAGTATGCAAGGGAATTGTGGTTTATGTCGGATTTAGCATCCAGAAGAAGGGAAAGCCTGTTACAAGATACCCACAACAACCTAATACAAGATGAAAGGTGAAAAGGACCTATTGGGCCGAGGATTGGGGCCACTCTAATTGGAAAGGAAGGGATGCTATGAGTGCCATTAAAAAAGACTGGACTTTGGGTCATATTATAAGCTAGTTGCAAACAGTGGCTGTATTTTGCCTTTCTTTGTCTATTCAGCTCTTAATATTCTGTTTGGAACTTTGGAGGAGCAGTGAGGTGATGTAGTAGAGTGCTGGCCTTGGAGTCAGGAGGAACCTGAGTTAAAATCCAGTCTTAGATTCAAGCTGGGAAAGTGCCTACTTAAATGAAGTGAAGTGGAAAAAGCATTGGTTTTAAAGGTCCTGTTTGCCTCAGTTTCCTCTTCTGTAAAATGTGCTGGAGGAGGAAATGACAAACTAATATCTTTGCCAAAGAAACTCCAATGAAGTCATGGAGAATTGGACACTATTGAAATAATTCAGCCACAACAATAAGTTCTTGCTGACTGACTAACTGGACTTTGTGCCCAACTGGAAACTGAGTGTGAGTGAAATGAGAGGAACAAATCTGACCTTGAGGTCTGAAGACAAGGGGATGGGGAGAATGTGGTATCTAAAAGGGGGCTGGTTTCAATTATCTCTGAATCTACAATCCTGTAAGACCGTAAGACAGAGGTGCCACAAGATGATGACTTCAATTTTTGGATTTGAGCAGAGAACCCAGTTAGGAGATATTAATCAATCAACAAGCCTTTATTAAATATGTTTTACATGCAGGTTACTGGGTTAGTCACTGATGATTGAAATACAAAGATAAAAAAACAATCTTCAAACTCAGTGAACGTAATAATCAGTAGGTAGGAGTCAATCAATAAGTCAAACCAAATTATTAATTAAATGCCTACCATGTGGCAGGTACTGTGCTAGGAAATGGGGATAAAAAGACAAAAAACACCCCAACAACAACCAAACAGTCCCTACCTTCAAGAAGGTAACATTATTGGGGAAACAATCTTTGACTATATGAGTGTATACAAGCTATTTAAATAAATACAAAGTAATTTTTATATGGAAACATTAGTAGCTGGCGGAAAGGAAAGGCCTTATATAGGAGACAGTAGCTGCAAGAAAGCAGGGATTCTAAGAGGTCCAAGAGAAGAGAGAGAGTTTTCTAGCTATTGGATAGTTTATATAGAAGCCCAGTGAAAGGAAATGGATTAATTTATGAGGAACCACATGGTGATAAGTTTGATGGGACCACAATGCATGGAAAAACAGTTTAGATCTAGATTGTCAAGACCTTAGATGTCAAACAGAAGTGATGGGGATCCACTTCTTGCACGGTAGAGTGACATGGTAAAACCTATGCTTTAGGAATATCTCTTTGGCAATCCTGTGGAAGATGGTTTATAGTAGGAAGAGACAGAAAAAGAATAGGAAAAAAAGGAGCAACTAAAGATAGGAAGAGAACCAAATTAGTTTCATGGAGATTTAGAGAGGGGATAATTCAATAGAAGAGCAGTGCTTTGCAGTCAGTACATGCATAAATGTACAGGTACCAACTGACTCTTGAGATCAGTATTTGAGTTTAAGGGATGTCTAGAGGTATCGTGTTTAGAGAAAGAAGTTCTCCAACCTAATCTCTTCCCTCTACTTGTATCTTTTCTTGCCCATTGATTTAATAAACATTTATTAAGCATATTGTATAATGTACAAGACATTTCCAGGATACAAATTTTAAAAATGGAGCAGTCCTGTCCCTCAAGAAGCAAATATTCTGCTAGGGTGAGGGTGGGGAATATGACATGTACAAAGTTGTATAAGTACAGAATGAATTAAGAAATAATTTGGCCCAGGGGGATGTAGGCTGGGAGGATGAGATTTATGGATCAGGCCTGAGTCAGGTCAGAATGACTCTTAAGTTTCAGAATTGGAATGAAAAGACACTTACAGAATATCTAACAAATAACAAAAGGAGGTTTTCTTAGTATAGGAAGGATTCTCCACAAGGATGCAGTACTTGGAGAGTTCCTCTCATCTCCAGGCCTGGTCAGCCCAATGACTCATATGGCCTTGGGGCAATTGCCAAGTCCGCTGAGCCCCAGTGATTTCACATGGGCAGGCCTCTTTTATGCCCTTAGGTGACCAGGGAGCCATGTCAACAGTCTGAATCTCGTTTCTTGACCCAATCCAATCTCAAGGACAATTTCCATACCCTATTAGGAAAAAACACAATAAAAACAAACCTAGCCTGCATGAGGTGGGATCTTAGGGAAATATAGCATGGCCTTGTTGGGGCCGATGTGTCAGGGACAGATAATGGCAGATGTCATTTTCCCTATGGGAAGGATGGGGAGACTTAGGAGAGATTTCTTATAGGAGAAAACATTGGAGCTGAGTTATAGATACTTAAGGATTCTAATAAGTAGAGGCAAGGAGGGAAAGTCTTCAAAGCATGGGGCAGATGCCTGTGAAAAGCCTGCATTAGGAGATTGGATGTCATGTGTGGGAACATTAAATAGACCCTGGGGATAATGCATATTCATCCTGGAAAGATAAATTGGAGCCAGACTGAATGATTTTAAATTTGTTAGTTTGGGGTTTTAGTCGAGAAACAATAGGGAAACATGGAAGCTCCTTGAGAAAGGGATTGTCATGTTGATTCTAATGTTGACTGTTTCACTCCAAAAGCATATGCTTGAATCTGGAGTTATGGTGAGGTCCTGAGTGGAAGAATAATGCTATTAAAAAAATCTTTTAATTAATTAATTAAATTAATTTTTACAAAAATTTTATGCATAGGTAATTTTCCAGCATTGACAATTGCAAAACGTTTTGTTCCAACTTCTCCCCTCCTTCTCCCCACCCCTTCCTGTTAGGATTACTAAGTGAGAACTGAGGTTGCGTCTGGGGCTGAGGTTGAGTCGGCTGAGGACCAGGAATCTCTTATAGCTGAAATGGGGCAGATGTTAGCTATATTCAATCCCTGGACCTCAGCATCTGCCCCATTTCAGCTATAAGAGATTCCTGGTCCTCAGCCGACTCAACCTCAGCCCCAGACGCAACCTCAGTTCTCACTTAGTAATCCTAACATCTTCCTCTTGATGGCAAGTTGACCGATACATCAAAAAGTCTTTTAATACAGCTCTTTTCACCTGCTTCTTCTCAGTTCCTCAAACATTATACAAAATCACCACCCCCAGACCCAAGGCTTCAGATGAGATCTTGAAGAAGTTGAATCAATAGAGGTAAAGAAGCTATGACTTCTTTACAATAAATATAGCCAGGCACATTCAAATGGAACTGATGCCCTACTCTTCCCCCCCATCTAGTCCTTATCATATGTACAGCCTGGCAAGTCTAATAGCAGTAATAATACTGGCAGCTGATTGTTATATTGGGCTCCAAGGTTTGCAAAAGCATTTTTCACATATTATCTCACTTGATCTATGTGACAGTCCTGTGAGATAGGTATAAATACTACATTTTACAGAAAAGGAAACTGAGACTCAGAGATATGAAATGGTTTCTTCGCGATGGTTATAGATAGATGTTATTGGAAACTAAATATGAATTCAGATTTATTTGACTATAAATACACTTTCTGCTCCTCGTCTGGAAATAACAACAGCAATCACTATCATTGCCACCATCACCTCTCCACAGTAGCATCACGATGGTAACAATGAAAACAATAATGATAGCTAGCATTTATATAGAGCTATAAGGTTTGCAAAATGTTTTTCAAAAATTATGTCATTTTATCCTCACAACAACTTTGGGAAGCTGTTATTCTCCTCATTTTAGAGATGGAAAAACTGAGGCAGAGAGAGATTTAAGGGACTTGTTAAAGGTCACACAGCTAAAAGGAGTCATTGTCTTTCTGTGTTTTTAAGACTAGATCATGAAAGTCATGAGGCTCCTTTGTTTTCAGCTTTTGATCAGAATGAGGCTGTTGGTTTTCTTGCAGCCACCACTGCCCCCTTGACCTCAGAGGGAGAACACTAACTTGACTCTCCTCACATGTGACTTAAGCAAATTGTTAAGGCTGCCAGGCATGTTGGAGATCCTGTGGGTGCAACTCCAGAGAGACCAAGGGCAAGATAATCAGTCCAAGGAGACAGTTAATTTTAGTACAAAAGAGGTTAGATGTGATTTATTTCCATCACCAATGAACCAGAAGAGCTAACAATCATCAGAACAAAAAGAAAAAAAAAACGGAACCAGCAAATACTCCAGGTTAAAACGGCTTGCATCAGCTGAGGTCCACTATGCCATCTGCAAGGAGAGCAGGCTTCTGGGAAGCCCATGTGCAAGCTATTTTAGAATAGTTTGTCTACTGAAGGGCACTTGGGTAGTGAAGGGGCTAGAGATATGAGAATGGAGAGAGGAAGGAGAAGAGGAGAGAATCATCATTATCATAATAAAAAGGTCACAGCTACCACAAAATCAATGCTAATTTGACTGCTTTTTAATTAACTTTCCACTTGATGGTTGAAGATCCTTTTCATGGTTCCTCTCATGGCAGATAACCTATGCTGTCCCTAGGATCAAGGGTGTCCATATCTGTTCATATATCCCTGCCTTTCCTTTGCTCCATTCCTTTTTCTAATCCCACCCACTTTGGTTATCGCACTATGTCTCATGTGTTGTCTTCTATTCCAGCAATTTAAAGCAATGTGATGTAGTGGAGAGTTAACTGATTTTGCATTTGAACCCAGATCCTCTGAGTTTAACTCTATGATCTGCCAGCTGAATGAACAAGTTGCTTAATATCTCTGGGCCTCCCTGGCCCATCTGTAAAATATTGTAGCTTGAATATTTTGAAGGGATCAGATTGGATCAGGTCTTGTTTTATGTCTATATTATATTATATATTATATATGTCAATATCTCTCCATATGTCTATGTGTGCATGTATATACATACATACACAAAGTTCATGGCCCCCAGGTTAAGAATCCCTGTACAGAGGATCTTTAAGGACTCTCCTTCATTTCAATCTTATCTTGATTGCTCTTGTACTAGAGCCTAATGCTGAGGATCACCAAATATAATAATAATTGACATTTATATGTTACTTAAGGCTTGTAACCTGTTTTACAGGCATTATAATATTTAGTCCTCACAACCACCATGTGAGGAACATGGTAGATATTATTATGCCTATTGTACAGATGAGAAAGTTGGGGTAGAGAGAGACTGGATCCTTCTTGGTTTCTTAAATTTTTCTTTTTTTAGTTATCTCAGGTAACTAGAACTTTGTCCCCAGTAGATAACCCACCAAGAGGCACCCTTCCCAGTTACTTGATACAGTTACTTGGTAGGATAGGAAATCTTATGCTGACCTTAGCACTTCTGCCATTTACCAACATAGGGAAATGTTTTTTTTTTTTAATTTTATAATTATAATACTTTTTTTGACAGTACATATGCATAGGTAATTTTTTACAACATTATCCCTTGTACTCCCTTCTGTTCCAAATTTTTCCCCTCCTTCCCTCCACCCCATCCCCTAGATGGCAGGCACTCCCATACATATTAAATATCTTATAGTATATCCTAGGTACAATATATATATATGCAGAACTGAATTTTGTTGTTGTTGTTGCAAAGGAAGAATTGTATTTGGAAGGTAAAAATAATCTGAGGAGAAAAACAAAAAATGCTAACAGTTTACACTCATTTCCCAGTGTTCCTTTTCTGGGTGTAGCTGATTCTGTCCATCATTGATCAATTGGAATTGGATTAGCTCTTCTCTATGTTGAAGATATCGGCTTCCACCAGAATACATCCTCATATAGTGTCATTGTTGAAGTGTATAATGATCTCCTAGTTCTGCTCGTTTCACTTAGCTTCAGGTGATGTAAGTCTCTCCAAGCCTCACTGCATTCATCCTGTTGGTCATTTCTTACAGAACAATAATATTCCATAACATTCATATACCATAATTTACTCAACCATTCTCCAATTGATGGGTATCTGTTCATTTTCCAGTTTTTAGCCACTACAAAAAGGGCTGCCACAAACATTTTGGCACATACAGGTCCCTTTCCCTTCTTTAGTATTTCCTTGGGATATAAGCCCAGTAGTAGCACTGCTGGATCAAAGAGTATGCACAGTTTGATAACTTTTTGGGCATAATTCCAGATTGCTCTCCAGAATTGTTGGATTCTTTCACAACTCCACCAATAATGCATCAGTGTCCCAGTTTTCCCACATCCCCTCCAACATTCATCATTATCTTTCCCTGTCATCTTAGCCAATCTGATAGGTGTCTAGTGGTATCTCAGAGTTGTCTTAATGTGCATTTCTCTGATCAGTAGAGATTTGGAACTCTCTTTCATATGAGTGGAAATAGTTTCAATTTCATTATCTGAAAATTGTTCATATCCTTTGACCATTTATCAATTGGAGAATGGCTTGATTTCTTATAAATTAGAGTCAATTCTCTGTATATTTTGGAAATGAGGTCTTTATCAGAACCTTTAACTGTAAAAATGTTTTCCCAATTTGTTACTTCCCTTCTAATGTTGTTTGCATTAGTTTTGTTTGTACAAAAGTTTTTTAATTTGATGTAATCAAAATTTTCTATTTTGTGATCAATAATGATCTCTAGTTCTCCTTTGGTCACAAATTCTTTCCTCCTCCACAAGTCTGAGAGGTAAACTATCCTATGTTCCTCTAATTTATTTATGATCTCGTTCTTTATGTGTAAATCATGGACCCATTTTGATCTTATCTTAGTATGTGGTGTTAAATATGGGTCCATGACTAGTTTTTGCCATACTAATTTCCAATTTTCCCAGCAGTTTTTGTCAAATAATGAATTCTTATCCCAAAAGTTGGGATGCTTGCGTTTGTCAAACACTAGATTGCTATTTTTATTCACTATCTTGCCCTGTGAACCTAAACTATTCCACTGATCACAAGGGAATGTTTGAGGAGAACACTGTTGTCTCTGGAGTTCTCAGGGCATGGAAACCTATATCACTCAACATTGCCTTTTGGTGAGTGGCAGCCTTGTTAGAAGAATAGGAAGAATGTTCTCAGTGTGATGTATCTAATGTGAATCTTGGCTAGAGCCCCCACTCACTGCAGAAACTCTGCTTTCCTCCCAGTTGGTGTGAGCCTGGTACGATGGAGTCTACCATGAGCATGGCTCAGTTGTACATAGTCTTTACTTATAAACAAAGAAATAAAAGGAATATAATCAGAATGTAATAAAACAACTATTGGTATTGTTCATCTGTAGTTGCTTCCAGGCTCACTCTGTCTGACCATTCTATAGTCCTGCTCCAAACCTGAGTTCCCAGATACAATTCCAATGTGTAAACTTAACTTCCCCCACTGGGGATTACACATATCCCAAATATTAGATTTTTGCAAATGTCTCCAAAGTATTTTCCATCACAAGTTTGTTGTCTGTACCAAATTCTATAATATACATTAAGCATGTTGCAAAGCCTTAAAGTGCTATGTCAGTTATTATCTTTGGTGACCATTAGCAATAGACTCTAGTGCAAAATAAATATATTAAGATATATGTATCTCTCTATATATATTTTAATAAACACCCATCAGTCTAATTGGTTTTCTTTGTAATTGTGTCTTTTGCCATTCTTGGCCTAAGTGCCCCCTGGGCTTTCCTAGTCATGATCTCCCAAGTGGTCACAATCAAGTTAGTCTGAGAACTGCAGATGGACTGGAGAGGGTGATGGGTTGTGGTGCTCTGGCTGTTACTTTCCCAGCTTTGACACTGTCAGGAGCCTCTCTGATCATGGTTTTCTCTTATCTCCTAGCACAGTTGCCCATTGGTTGGGCTGCATAGGGTTCTCAATACTCCCTGAGGATGATATATCATGAGAAGTCCAGCAAAGTGTAGTCAAAGAATGGCCAACTCTGTAGAGAAAATCTTCCTTAGTCCATTGCCACCTCTCCTTTTTTTTGTCCTTGGGGAGAAACAAAACAAAACATTATTTTTCCTGTCTGTAGCTCTAGTTCTCCTTTATTTTCCCTGACTACTCCCTTTTCTTCTAGTATTTTTTAAATCATCACTACGGGAAGGGAAAGGTGGAGTGAGGGTGCTACAAGTGTTTTCGTTTTATCTCCTTACTAACCTGAAAGCCCCATGAAGGCAGGGCCAATTCTTTTCAAAATAATGTTAATAGTTGCCATTTACATAGTTGCTATATATATAAAGCATATTTATATATGCTTTAAGGTTTACAAAGCACATAACAAATGCTAACTCATTTGATCCTCACAGCTGCCTTGGAAAATAAGTGTTATCATTATTCCCATTTTACAGATGAGGAAATTGAGTCACAGAACATTTATTTATTTATTATTTATAAATTAATTATAAATAACTTGCCCAGAGTTATACAAGTTGTGAGTGTCTTCAAACTTGAAGCTTTTGGAGTGCCACTGAGATGCCCAAAATCTCTGTTCTCATCACAGCAACTGATCCATTGCTTTTTACTGAGTGCTTAATATTTGTTGAATGAATACCAGACTTTTTCTTTTATTACTACATAGGATAGAGTAGTCCCTGAATCTAAGGTACTAAGAGCCTAGTTAAGAGAGAAGACAACTAACTAGAGTGTTCACAATTGGGCTTCACAGATTAAAAATCAAGACTCTTTTTTTTAAAGAGAAAAAAGCTTTTACCTTAATCCTCCCCCTTTTCTTCTTTTCAGGTCGCAAATTCCCAGAGGAGTTTCAGGGAGTTCTGAAATTTTTAGAGATGCATTTTCCTATGATGTTATTTAAATGAGGAAAGAATCCATCCTGGTCAGCCTCTGGCATGAAGGAAGAGAAAACCATTGCTGAAATCACAGACCGTGAAACTTGGAAGGGACTTTTTCAGCCAACTCCTCCAAAGTAGAGTGAAAGGGATCCCCATTGTCACACACTTTGAGAATGATGCAGCCTCTAATTGGGAGGAATTTCTGAGATTGAAAAAGTCACCACTTTATGAAGCAGTTTGGGACTCTTTGGGACAGTTTTCATTTTTTAGGAAGTTTTTCCTGAGTTCTTATACTTATGAAGGGAAAGCCTTCCCAAAACACTGTTTTTTGCATTCAAAATTAAAAACTAAGCAGGCTTTTCTCACCCCTCTGGACAGTAGCCTGTCTTAATCTCATAGAGAATTCTAATCTTGCCACACACACACACACACACACACACACACACACACACACAACACAGAGTTTAATCTGCTTTATTTACATTTTCTCCATCAATTTCTTAAATTTAGAAAACCAATAGTTCAAGAAATCAAACCCTGATTTATAGCATGTAGATATAAAGGCTCAATAGACTCTGGTGATTGGTTTAAGCTGGTTCCATGACATCCCTAACTGTGTCCGATTGCACCTCATTAGCTGTCCCTACCCCAGCCTGCTCACCTACCTGGAATAGATTTTGCCTTATAGATCCAGCAGGAAGTAGGCACTTTGGGCCACCTTTACCCTCTTGCCAAAGCAAAGACTATTTTCTCCCATAAGGAAGAGGTTGAGGGTTCATCAACCAAGCAGACAGGAAAAAAAAATCACCATAATCAGCCTTGCCACTATGAGGCTCAGATCTCTGGATCTGACCTACCAAGGCAAGCTAAGGTTCCCTGAGCCATCTGACCTACACCTACACTCTCAAGGTCACTGTGTCCTTCAATCTGTGTTGTCACTTACATTTAGAATGTGAGCTCTTATCATATTGCTTTCCTTCTTAATGGATAGAGGAAGAACAGAATTTGGAACTCAAAGTAAAAAAATTTTTAAAAAATCAGCCCATTGAGAGCAGAGACTATTTTGCTTTTTCTAATTGTATCTCCAATTCTTAGCACAGAACTTGATATATAGTAAAGTGACTAATAATTTTTTTCTCTCTCCCTCCTCTCTCCTTTCTCCCTGTTTCCTTCCTTCCCTCCCTCCCTTCTCTTCCTTGTTTACTTCTTTCCCCCTTCCCTCCCTCCTTCTTCTCTTCCTCCCTTTCCCCTCTTTCAATCCCTTCCTTCCTTCCCTCCCTCCCTCTTTCCCTCCCTCCTTCCTTCCTTTCTTCTCTTCTTACTTCTTTCCTTCTCTTCTTCCTTCCTTCTTTCTTTCTCTTCCTTCCTTCTCTCCTTCCCTCTTTCCCTCTCTCCTTCCTTCCTTCCTTTTCTTTTTCCTTCCTTCTTTCCCTTCCTTCCTTCCTTCTCTCCTTCCTCGATCCCTCTGTCCCTCCCTCTCTCCTTCTAAATTACACTATTTTAATTCAATTAAACTCAAATCAATTTAATTCAGTTAGCATTCATTTATTTGATATTTTATCAACCCCATAAATGTGAAATAATTTTAACATTATTTAAAAACATTTGAGTTCCAAAGGGAACTTTTTCTCTCCCTCCCTTTTTCTCTCTCTACCTAACCCCTCTCTGAAAAGGAAATCAACTTGATATAGGTTATACATGTGAAGTCATGCAAAACATACTTCTCTATTAGTAATGTTGTGAAAAAACCTACAGACAAATGAAACACAAGAAAAATAAAGAAACACACAAAAAGTATGTTTCAGTCTGCATCCAGACTGAGTTCCTTCTTTAGATATGGATAGCATTTTTCATCATTGGCCTTTCAGAATTGTCTTGGATATTTCTATTTCTGAGAACAGCTAAGTCATTCAAAGTTGATCATTGCACAAACCAGTGTCCTCCTGGTTTGCTCATTTCACTTTACATCAGTTCATGTAAGTCCAGGTTTTTCTGAGAGCATCCTGCTCATCATTTCTTATAGCACAATAATATTCCATTACCATTAATATATTACAACTTGTTAAGCCATTCCTCAAGTGGTAGGCATTCTCTCAATTTTCATTTCTTTGCCACCATAAAAAAGCTGTTATAAATCAGTAAGCATTTATTAACTGTTTATTGTTTGCAAGACAATATGCTAAATGTTTGGGATACAAATAATTATAAAAACCCAAAATAAAAACAAAAACCAAATAGCTTTTTCCCTCAAAGAAATTTATACTTTATTGGGGGTAGGAAGAAAAAACCACATACATGAAAAGTAAAAAAATATACAAGTTAAATTGAGGAAGAAGAGAGCATCCACCCAATGGGGAGGGCTCAAGGAAGACTTCCTGTAGGAAGAAGTACCTGATTAAGTCTTTCTTCCTCTATCTCTTAACTTCTCCTTATCCTTTTCTCCATCCTGCCTCCATTCAAAACCTTTTATGTTCTGTACACCCCATGCAGTTTTTTTTTGATTCTGTGGGCTGGGGATGAACCGCCTCTATACTCATAATAGAGAGCACTAAATGGAACAAGGCATTCCAGACAGGAAGTGAGAAAAGCCATTCCTTGATAAGAGTCTTTGGAAGCTCTTTGATCTTCCCAACATCCCATAGACTAATGCTAAGGGATCATAAGCTCCTATCAGCTTCCCTCTGGAATGCTTTTGTGTTAATCAGAGCAGTGTTGGGATATCACATCTGCCATAGTTCTCCTTTAAATTTTGAGGCAGAACAAAGTCAAAGCACCTCTGGATTTAGAGTTTAGACTTTGGAATTGGATTCAAATTTTAGAATGCTGTTATTTACCACTAGTGAGGCCTTGGGTAACAATTTCTTCATTATTTTATAGTACCTATAAAAAGAATGGGTTGAACTCAATGGTCTCTAAGGTCCTTTTCAACTGGAAATCTATGATCCTTACACATACCGAGCCCCGATTACCTCTTCAACCTGATTACCTTGATTGCTACAGGCTGGGACTAAAATCTGGCACCCAGTATGGTATTTCCACACAAGGAAAGCCAAATTCTTTACTTGCATCCTTCAAGAGTTTCCGTGAACATTTTCTGATTGTGTTTCTGAGTCCATGGTGGCAGCAGCTCTCAGAACAGTTAAGTTTTCTATTTATCCCGAGGCCAGGAAAAGGCACAGATCACTGCAGTGTAAAATTACCAGTGCTTTTGACAGTGACCTGGAAGAACTATGGAATGAAGAAATTTAACCCTGGGAGTTGAGGTTCAGCCCCAGGCCCATCTTAACCAAGAAGTTCGGCTCAATTATACAGGTCACAGAAAGTTCTGCTAGTCTTGAAAACATTGAACTCATCAAAGTTGAGTTAGGTGGAGTTGGCACATTAGAGTGCCTTGATAAATGGGGAGATGTTGACACTATATACTGTATTTTCTTGCTTGTTTTTTTTTTCCTAGACTATTCCAACCCCAGACCCAATTTTCAGAAGGTAATATGTGACTCCAGTCCCTCCCCCCACCAATCATTTCTTTTCTCAGGAGCAGTAAAAGCTTTGGTAAAAGGAGTTAGAGGTATCTGAATAATAATAATTATAGTTAACATTTATATAGCACTTACTATGTGTCAGACACTGTGCTAAACTCTTTAAGATTATTTTTTCATTTGATCCTCATTACAACCCTGAGAGATATGTACTCTTATTACTCCCATTTTACAGATGAAGAAACTGAAGCAAAAAAGGGATTAAGTGACTTGCCCAATGTCCAACAGCTATTAAGTGGCTGAGGCTATATTTAAACTCAGGTCTTTTTGATTCCAGTTCTGGTATGCTATTTACTGTGACAACTTTCAACCTCAAAAGAGGAGTTTTTAGCCTTTTTGTGTGTCTTGGACCCCTTTGACAGTCTATGAACCCCCCTTTAAAATAATTTTTAATGGATAAAATAAAATATGGATATGATTATCAAAATGTTAAACATATCCATGGATCCCATATTTAAGAACTCCTGGTTTGGAAACATGATTTGATTCTGGGATTTATTCATAACTTTGGACTCACTTTAACCAAATTTTGGATTGGTTAAAGGGATTTAAAATGTTTATTGCATAAAAGAGAAAATGAAGAGGAACATGGCAGCTCTCTTTAAGTATTTCAAGCATTTTCCCATGTGGACGAAAAATTAGAATTTTGTTCTGTGGGTTCCCAGTGGTAAAATCAGAAGCAAAATTCTTGAAGATTGAGAAGCAGAAAATCAATGTTGGGGAAGAATTTAGAAATGGAATAGGCCTTCCTGAAAGACATTGACTTGTCCTTCATTGGAAGTCTTAAAGCAGCAGCTGAATGGCCTTCATCAAATATGTTATAGAGGGTCAGTCAGTCAATCAGCAATCATTTATTTAGTGCTTACTGCGTGCAAGGCAATGTGCTAAATTCTGGGGATACAAAAACAAGTTTAAAAAAAAAAAGCCTTTTCTGGTAGGAATTGGATGTGGTTGCTCTTCCACCTCGAGATTTTGTGATTCTGCCATTTAGAATTGATGTAGTATCATCCTGAATCCACAGGGTCATGATGTAAGAAATGATAGCAACTTACACTTGTCATTCCTATTCTTTTTATTTTAGCAGTAAAAATGTAGAAGATGTAAAGGGCTCATAGGAGACTATAAACTGATCCAGTAAATGCACAAAGTACTCACACAAACCCATAATCTCCTCATTAGAAGGAAACTCAACTTTGGGTTTGCCATTGGGGAACCTTCTGTTCCCCCTGGTAAAATTATCATTTTTCCACAGACCTTTCCAGAGTTATAATGCTACTCTGTGGCTTAGTAGCCCCTTAAATAGCAGTATTTTAGGGTCCTGGACAAGCAGTCTTATTTTCCTCTATATTCTCCATATAACTTATGATAAGTGTGTGTGTGTGTGTGTGTGTGTGTGTGTGTGTGTGTGAAGATACTGATCTGTTATTCTTTCATGCCTTGAATTCCATCCCCTTAGTATCTTCCAGATATGAGGTCATGAGAATGAACCTCTTCTATTTTCAAGGCTCATGCTGCTTAAGGTGTTCCCTTCTTTATGGAAGCTTAGATTTCTATATACTTGAACTCTTGAAGTTACTATTGAGGCCAGTCTTTAGGTTGGTGCTGTCCAAGAAATCTCCCTACTCTGTTACAAGACTAGATTCGGGGGCCATGCTACTTAGAACATTCCCTTCCTCCTCTTAGTAGGGGCAAAGGTTCAGGGTCATTTTGTCTCACCCCACCTCATTCCATAAATTCAAACCTGTTTGAAGACTTTCACTGATGGTAAACTCCTTATCCCTTAACACATACCATATGATTTTTTTGACAGTAATTGTTAGGGAGTTTTCCCTTATGGTGGCTTAGAATTGTAGACTCTTAGAGCTGGTAAGGATCTTAGGGATTTTCTAGTCCAACTAAGTCATTGTACAGATA
>NC_133620.1:37001270-37105040 GCF_048593235.1 Sminthopsis crassicaudata | reverse complement strand
ATGTTTGTTGATTAATGTTGCTAGAAATCATAGTTAAGTTTTCTGACTAATAGTTTCCAGCTCCCACGCACCTCCCTTTTATTTTTGGAATTGGGACATTGGCCCTTCTCCATTCCTGTGACATCACTCCTGCTCTCCATAGTCTTTTGAGGTTACTGACAGTAGTTCAGCAATCACATTTGCTAATTTGCTAAGTCCCTAGGATATAGTTCATCTGGACCAGGTGAATTGCATTCACTGAGTGCTGCAAGATAGTCAAATCTGTTCTCAATTTAAAAATGTAAGGCTGACTAGGTGTATCATTTACTCTTTATCACAAATATTAATAAAACATGATCATTGCATCTCAAGGTCCTAATTGTTGCTATTTCACTTACTAATTCTTATTGGTCACAAATTAGATGCAGAGGGGGCAATTGCTCCATCTTTTGTAAACATGAAAGATAAATTTAAGAATTTGTGAATAACTCTTTTAGGAGGAAGAAAAAGAGGGAAGGGGTGTGTGTGAGAGATAGAGAGAGACAGACAGATAGACAGACAGACAGAGACAGAGATACAGAGAAAGACAGAGACAGAAAAAAAGAGAGAAGCAGAGAGAGACACAGAAAGAAACAGAAATTGGGAGGCAGAGAGAAAGCCAGAGATAGAGGCAGAGACAAACACACTGAAACAGAGAGACAGAAAGACAGAGAGAGACAGAGAGGGGGAAAGACAGAGAACAACAGAAACAGAGAGAAGGATTCAGAGGTATACAGAAACAGAGAGGAAGAGAGAGACAGAGACAGGCAGATAGAAAGACAGAGATACAGAGAGAATTAAAGAGAGAGAGAATGAAGAAGAGAGAGACAGAAAGACAGAAACAGAGGGGGGGGAGAGAGTTAGAGAGGCATGCATACACACACACACACACACATATATAAAGAGACAAAGACAGAAACAGACTCATAGAGTAGAGGTAGAGACAGAGAAGTAGAGACAGAGATGAAGAGACACAGAGATAGTTATACATACACGAAGACAGTGAGACAGAAACAGAAAGAGGTGAAGAGAAAGAGACAGAGGCAGAAAGTGAAAAAAAAACAGAGAGATAGAGAGACAGAAAAGAGAGGAAGACAGAGTCAGAGGGAGAGACAGAGACAAAAGAAAATGGGGAGAGAATGAAAGAGAGAGAGAAAAGAGAAGAGAGGAAAGGGAGGAGGGAGGGAGGGAGAAAGGCAGGAAAGGAGGAAGAGAGGCAGGGAGGAGAGGTCAGGGAAAGGATTGGAAAGAGCCAGACAGAAAGATACACAAAGAAATACAGAGAGAGAGGCAAAGGGAGACAAAAGCAGAGAGGCAAAGGAAGACACACACACACACACACACACACACACACACACACACAGACATAGATAGATGGATAGATAGAGAGAGACAGAGAGACAGAGACTGAGACAGAACCAGAGCCAGAGATAGACACAGAGACAAGAGAACCAGGAAATATCTTAATGTTTAAGTCTCCCATTAGTAGCATATCTTGTCTTTCTCAAAGTTCTATAATATGGGTCCGGACCTGGGAAAAATGGCAGCTCCAAGTTATTTTCATGTAGTATGGAACCATGTTTTGTTTTGTTTTGTTTTTTTGACCTGCCTTCTTATGAAACTTAGAAAACTTATCCTTTGTAATCTCTGATCATGAGATAATTAACATGGAACACATGACATCCCAAAGCCCCCACTGTCAGCTCAGTAAATCTATATTATGCCAGCAATCTTACTGATGGCAGTTCCTGCTTTTTCTTTCTTTCCTTCCTTCTCAAAGTTCTTGATCTTATCCTAAAATCTCTCTTAAGATACAGTCAAGTTCAGCATTTGAGGGCAACAGATATCCCAGCAGCTTCTGGAATCTGAAGCTGGCTGCTCCTCGTCTCTCCTTTCTTGACTTTCTTCTTCTAACACATGAAGAGCAGAGGGATCCCTTCCATGCCTGGTTTAGGCTTTAAATGTTCTCTAACTATAAAAGTTAATGTTGCTGATGCTGCACACCTAAAAGGAAGGTTTATCAACTCTACTATAAATATTTTGAGTGCGGCACTCTTAATCCAATGTGTCAGATAAGAGGAAATCATGTTAACATATATTTATGATTTATCACTCCTCTCTTAGCACTGGAGATTTCAGAAACTGAACCATCACTTCTGTTGGTGGCTCCTAATACAGGGGGAGTGGGTAGAACCATGTAAAATTTATGTATCTCTGTCTTTGTGACAGCAAAACCCCTCAAATTCCCAAACCAACCCTTGGATAGTCATCTTAGTACATCTGCACTTCCTTCTGTGACCAGAATGACTCAACCAGATAGTATAACATTGCATAAAAATGAGCCAAAGCATCTAGGCAGTCCTTGGGCGGATCCAAGGGTGGTGTGGTAATACCTTGTGGCATAGCAGAAAACATATGAAAATATCTGTCAAGGACAGGCAGGATGAGTTTGCAGGGCAGTCTTGGGTAGAGTGTGATGAGAAAGGACAATTCATGGGACTATATATTAAGATTTGAAAAGACATTGTCTAGCCCAATCCCCTCATTTTATTTTATCCTATTTTTAAATAAAAACCACCATCTTACAGATGAGAAAACTAAGGTCTAGAGAGATCATGACATACCTAATTTCACAAAGTAGTAGTAGTAGTAGTAGTAGTAGTAGTAGTAGTAGTAGTAGTAGTAGTAGTAGTAGTAGCAGCAGCAGCAACAGCAATAGTAGTAGTAGTAATAGTAGCAATAGCAACAGCTGTAAAGGTTTAACAGTAGAAACAGCAGTAGCAGCAGCAGCAGTAGAATCAACAATAGCAGTAGCACAGTAGTAATAATAGTAGCAATAGCAGGAGGAGCAATAGTATTAGCAATAATAGTAGAAGTAGCAATTGCAACAGTAGTAGCAATAGTAGTAGTAGTAGCTACATTTATATAGTGCTTTAGAGTTTTGAAAATGCTTTATAAATGTTATTTCACTTGATCCTCACACTAATCCTTGTAAGTGCTACTAGTTTTTAAAAATATATATTTTTTACAATTTTTTTTTTACAAAAATTTTTTACCCATTTTTACAAAAAAACAAAAATAAAAAAAGGAAGTAAGAGAGATTAAGTGACTTGCCCAGGATCATACAGTTAGTAAGGTCTTGAGACAAGATTTAAATTCTTCCTGATAAAAAGCTCAGCATCTATGTACTGTACATTCTAGATAGGTATTTAAGGTTTGGGAACTTGATAACATACATTAAGGATTCACTAAATTCAAGAAATTAGAGCTCCATTAATAACTCCAAGTTTCTCCCTAAAACAAGGACCAATACTAGCACTGCTATATGAGAGTGAGAAGTGAGATACTATAGTTTTTGAAGAATTGAAAAAAAATGAATATGACAAAGAAGGCCTAGGAAAGATGTAATAATGGGAAGGAGAAGGCTGTGGTATCTAACCTTAAAAGAGATCAGAGAAATGACTGGCAGGAAGAGAAGATGGGTGTGTTATATGGTGAGGGTAAAGGATGGCAAGTGTTGTCGGCAGAATTTAAGGAAGTACTCCAGAACTTTGGGCAAGGGGTTGGATAGGATAGCCAGGCCTGGATGATCTGCAATCTGCATTGGTGGAGGGAATATTCAGAGCAATGAGATCATGGGACCATTTGAATATTTGAGTATTCACTGAGTAAGGATTCACAATTGACCATCTTAAGTCAATAAAATAATCTCCAAAAACAAACACATGCAAACAAACAAAATCCTATCAAACATATAACCAATTTTCTAGAAAAACTACAAAAGAAGAGAGATGGCAGGAAAAGAAAGTAATCTGGAGCTAACCTGCGAATAAAGACCTGGGAGCCGGTTGGTTGCAGTACCACAATGAGCTGGAGTTATGAATCATAATCTGGGAAAGTTCACTAGCTGTCTAGTCCTGGCTTCAAGGGCTGATGAACATGTAGCACCAGGATAGATGAGGATTATCTTCGTTAAGCCTCCTGATTCAAATTCAGGCAATGGGGAGTATTTGTGTACTTCCTCATGACCGTGATTGCCTTCAGTCCTTCACTTTTGAGCAATATTTCCACTGTATTTCTGTATATGATGTATAGATGAGATTTTCAATTGTCTTTGAAATGGACTTTACATGATAGTTTCTTCATTAGACGTCTCTCCCAAAGGAAGCATCCATTCAGTCTAAAGGACTGACATCAGGCTGGCCAACCATCTGCCCAACATCCTTGGACAGTAACGCATGTTGGTATTTGTGATGATGCTGATGAGACAATTAAATACAACACTGGAAGAGGGCCTAAAGGAAATGATCTGTGTATTTAATTCCTTCCAAGGAAGAAAGGATGGAAAGAAGAAGGAGGAAGGAGAGAGGGAGGGAGAAAGAGAGAGAAGGAAGGAAAGAAGGAAGAAAAGAAGGAAAGGAGAAAGGGAGGAAGGAAGGAAAGAAAAGAAAAGAAGAGGAGTGAGGGAGGGAGAAAGGAAGACAAAAGGAAAAAAAGAAGCCCCTAATGGCCTCTCACTAGAGCCATGAGCTGGCAAATACTTCAACTCTGCTCTTTGATAATGTTGGCTATTAAGTGAAATGGATTTCTAAGTTTGAATGCCTCAAACAGGTCTTGGCCCAGTGACTTATACAGGTATTTATGTTTGCTTTGGAAAGGTAGGGACAACTATCAAATACTAAGAGCTTTTTTTCCTTTAATTTAAGAAAAAAGAATATGTATGTGTGTATGTGTATTTGTGTTTAGATACTTTATGAAAGCACAAATATAGCATTCTACTTTATCTACCCCAGTAGGCTACAAATGGCCCTGAAATTTAGGGTTTCCATAGCATTTACTTTTTTTGAAGGACAATGTAGTAGTCATGGCAATTATCTAGGAGAGAGGATGTGAAAACCTGAATCAGGTAGTTGCTGTGTGAATAGAGATGAGATTTGAGAAATGGCTTAGAAATGGAAATGATTTGATATGTGGGGTGAAGGAGATTGAGGAGTTGAGAATAACGCCAAGCCTGTGAGCCTACTAGACTGGAAGAATGGTGCTACCCTTGACAAAAACAGGAAAGTTTGATGCAGGGATATATTTTGGGGAAAACATAATAAATTTGAGATGTTTCATAAATAGTCAATTTGATATGTTCAATAGGCAATAAGTGACATGAGAAAAGAGCTTAGAAGAGAAACTGGGACTGGATATATCTATATATCTATATCTATATACATATATATGTATGTATATACATGCATGCACATGTATATATGTACACACAAATATAGCTGAGAATTATCTTCATAGGGATGATGATCTGTCCCATGGGAACTAATGATCATATGAAGAGAGTGACAAGTAGAGTCAGAAGAGTAGAGTTAAACCAAATCTTTGCTCCAGAGAAACTCATAGGCTACCATATGGATGATAAGGATATAATAGTATGGAAGGGAATACAGTGAGGGGCACTGCTTTTAGGATGAGGGAGGTTTACTCTGTACTTGTTGTACTATGTTTTTGTCAGATTGTACTTTGCCAAGTTGTACTTGTCCTATTGTACTCTGTACTTGTCCCCTTATACTCTGTACTTATAGCATCTCATCTGTTGTCCAGTAACATCAGTCATGTCTGCCTCTTCATGACCCCATTTGAAGTTTTCTTGGCAAAGATAATGGAGTGATTTGCCATTTCCTTCTCCAGTTCATTTTGTCTCAAGGAAACTGAGGCAAACAAGATGAAATGACTTGCCCAAGATCACACAGCTAGTAATAAGTATCTGAGGTTAGATTTGAACTCAGGAAGATTTGCCTTCCTGACTCCAGGCTCAGAACTATCCACTGCACCAACTAGCTTCCCCACTGCTTTCTGTTCGGACACTAAACTGTAAGAATGATATAGATAAGCTAGAGCATTGCCAGGGGAGAGCAACTAGGATAGTGAAGGACCTGGAGTTTGTGTGATATGAAGCATGATTGAATGAAATGAAAGACTCAGGGAGTATATGAGAACTGTGTTCACAAAATTTAAAGAGTGAGGGATGAGTCTTGCTCTGTTTGGCTCCAGGAGAATCAGAAGCAATGCTTTAATGCAACAAACAGGTCAATGTAGGCCAATTGGCGGAAAATTTTTGTAACAAATATCCACAAGTGGGATGACTGCTTTGAAAGGAGTTGAGTTCTCCTCCTTGAAGGTCTTTAAGAAGTGAGAGCCACTCCCTTCACATACAGGTTGGACTGGATGGATTAGATAGCTTCTGGAGTCTCTTCCAAATTTCCAGTTCTATGAAAAAACTAAGGTAAAAAGAGCATCACAAGACCCAACGAAGACAGAGGAGATTCACATGCAATGCAGCTGTTGCTGTTGCTATGCATCCTTTGTTCTTGAAGAGGATCAATGACATCAGAAGGGTCATGTCTTGATTTGCAAGTAAATAAATTCAACAGAGAAGTCAAAAGGGAGTAGACTGAGGAGACTCTCTGAATTGTCAATTAAGAGATCTTTGGTAATTTGTATTGATTGGTAACTGACTTCAGCTCTCTTGAAATCTACTTTTAACTTTCTTGGAAAATGCTTTTTTGTTTTATGTGTGTATATGTATGTGCATATGTATATGTGTGTAGATATATATACACATAATTACGTAATAAATGTATACACACATATATCTTAGTGGGGTCAAAGGACTGGTCTAAAGTTTTTCTCTGAGAAAATATTTGTATATTTCTGGGGAAAGAACTTGACATTCTCAGATCTCGTTTCCATGAAAGAGGGGTATGAACTAGATAGAACATCTAGGTAGCCCATTGAAGAGTGCACCAGGCTTGGAGTCAGAAGGATTCATCTTCTTGAGTTCAAATCTGACTTCAGACACTTATTATCTGTGTGACGCTGGCCAAGTCACTTATCCCTGTTTGCCTCAGTTTTTTCATCTGTAAAAAGAGCTGGAGAAGAAAATGGCAAACCACTCCAGAATCTTTGTTAAGAAAATCCCAAATGGGGTCACCAAGAGTCAGACACTACTGAAAGAAATGAACAAAGTGGACTAGATGGACTTTGAAGACTTCAAGCTCTGGATCTGTCTATCTCCTCTCATGATCTGAATTGCTTTTTGATTCCTCCAAGTACCAGTATCCTCCTTCCTCTCCTGTATTTATCTTGCATTTATTCTGTTTATAGTATAATCTGTAAATGTTGTCTCTTTGTTAGAATGTAAGCTTTCTGGGATCAGGCATTCGTTCATTTTTTGGGTCCAGACTCCCAACACCTAGCACAATCCCTGGCACATGGTGTTAAATAAATGCTTGTCGAATGAGATGCTGCTCTGCCTCTTCAAAGTACTGAAGCTCTTTTAAATTGGAACTGCCTCTTAGTGAGGCTCAAGGATGGGGCAGCTGGAAGATCAAGGTGGAGGATTAGATGTATCATCACTGTGGCTTAAGCTCTTTTGGGTTTTGCCTTCCGTTCTCATCTTACTCCCTGCCTTTCCTTTAAAAATGTTTTTCTTTTAGGAGGATATCTACAGAAATCCTCCTCTACCCTGTGGAAAACAAACCCAACAAGAGATACGTTTTCCTTTATCCCTCTAGCTGTGGAGGCCCGTGGCCGTCACCCAGGCAGCCATGGTGCACCTGGACCATACCCCATTTTGTATAAGGATGGCACTGGGTCCTGCACTATCTGTGCAGTCCTAAAAATAGCTCTCAATTAACATTGCATTTCAAGAATTGGAAAATTTCCCAGAAGTCCATTCTTTTTTTTCTCCTTTTCTGTTTCATTACATTTTGCAGTAATAATACACAAGCCTGCAGAAAACATGACGGGTAATGAAAAAATGTAATTAATATAAGCAGTGTAAAGCATGTTTTTTTTTCTTCTCTGTTGTCCTTGCAGAAAATAGCTGCTTTAAACTGAGCAGGATGTGAAAATGCATAAAAAACTCAGTAATATGCTGTGGTTTGTAAATATCTTATGCAAAACAGTTAAGTCAACTGTTATTTTTTAACCTAGTGTCACATATTCCTTTAAGATTTTTTGTTTTTTTTAAAGCTGGGGTTGGGGGAAGGAGTAAACCAAATAATTTGGATAACTGTATTGGTATATGTGTCCAAGAGAGGTGGCGATAGAGTGGAATAAGCATTGGATCATATAGACTTAGACCTCGCAAGGATCTTAGAGTTGATTCCAACTTTCTCATTTTACAGAAACCGAGGTTTAGAGATTTTGTGTTTTGTCCTGTGTGATGTAGATATTCATTGATGGGGACAGGATCCAAAACAAGATCTTCCTACTTCAAGTCCAATATTCTTTCCATTATTTCATCCTTCCATGGAGCACTAGAGGAGCCCCAAATCCTAAATAAACTTGAAAAGCTGCTGGGATCTCTTTTTTCAATGGCTGTTATGCCCACATAGAAAGTCAGTAGTTGTTCTCCAAGAGAATAAAGTGGGTTTGTATACCCAAGGTGGAAAACCCCAACACCCCAGAGACCCTTGTAGACACACTTCAGGTTTATTATTTAATGCCCTTCAGGCATTCTTTATACCTTCATGTCGGTACAATGCAGTCTGCATTTGTTATCAGAAGACTTGGGTGGAAATGTTCGCTCTGTCATTTATTATCTGTGCCTTCTTGGACAAGTAGTTTTCTTCTTGGCGACTCAAGGGTCGGGCAGGGTATCCTCTGTCTCCTGTCCAGTACCAGATCTATGATCCTATGATCCTTTGACTTTTGATTTACTCTGCATATACATAGTTGCTTGTATGTGGGTTTCCAGACAGAATGTGAGCTTCCTGCGGGCAGAATTCATGTTTTTGCCTTTCTTTGTAACCTTAACGCTTAGCACAGACATAATAATTATTTAACATGTTCTTGCTAACCTATTGCTTCACTTCCCACTCCTCTCCTATCCTAATCCCCTCCAAAAATATAGTTGCCCAAATGATCAGGGGCCTTAAGTGACAAAAAGGTTATATATGTTCATTTGTCCTCCTCTCTCCCTCTCTCTGTCTCTTTCTCTCTCTTTGTCTCTCATATTTCTCTGTCTCTGTCTCTGTCTCTATCTGTCTCTGCCTCTCTCTTCCCTTTCCTTCTTTATTTTTCTTTTTTTCTTTCTTTCTACTCTTTCTCTTTTTCTCCCCTCCCTCTTATTTTGCTGTCTCTCCCTCCTCCTCTCTTCTTTTCTTTTTTTTGTATCCCCTCTCTCTTCCTCCTCCTCCCTGTCTCTTCATCTCTCTCTGTTTCTCTGTCTCTCTCTTCCTCCTCTTTCTTTCTTTCTCTCTCTCTCTCTCTCTTTCTTTCTTTCTTTCTTTCTTTGTTTCTCTTTCTTTCTTTCTTTCTTTCTTTCTTTCTTTCTTTCTTTCTTTCTTTCTTTCTTTCTTTCTTTCTTTCTTTCTTTCTTTCTTTCTTTCTTTCTTTCTTTCTTTCTTTCTTTCTTTCTTTCTTTCTTTCTTTCTTTCTTTCTTTCTTTCTTTCTTTCTTTCTTTCTTTCTTTCTTTCTTTCTTTCTTCTCTTTCTTTTTCTCCCCTTCCTCTTATTTTACTGTCTCTCCCTCCTCCTCTTTTCTTTTCTCTTTTTACACCCTCTCTCTCTTCCTCCTTCTCTCTGTCTCTTTCTACTTCTTCATCCTCCCCTTTTCTCCTTATTTTCTTTCTGTCATCCCTCTCTCCCCCTTTCTTTCTTCTCTTCTCATCTTCTCTCTTTCCTCTTTCCTTCTCTTTCTCTTACCTCTCTATTTTTTCTCTCTTTTCACCCTCCTCTCTCTTTTTTCTCCATCTCCCTCATACATATACACATATATACATATGTATACATATATGTACACACATACATACCCAGAAGTATATATGTCTTTGTGGGTACACACACACACACACACACACACACACACACACACACACACACCCCAGCTCTCTTCAGCCTGCTTTGAGGTTTGGTTATTTGTGCTATTCCTACTACCTAGAGGTGTCTAATGAGAAGGTCACAGTATATTTGCAGGAGTTGAAATGCACAAACATTATTCCCAGCACATCTCCTGTAGCCAGACATGAAAACGCTTTGGGTTTGTTTTGCTTGTTTTCCCTTTCTTTCTTTCTTTCCTTTCTTTTTTTTTTCTCCCTTCCCTGAAACTACAGCTGACAGGCAGGATTATTAGTTATTGTTTATTTTTGTCTTGCTCTGGGTTTTCAAGGTTTCCCCTCCGGCCCTGGTGGAGGTGAACTTTCAGCTCTCACCCGGGGCTGCCTGCCTTCATCCCTTCTGATCCATTTGGCTCCCTTGTGAAGGTAGGTTTTTTTCCCAGCTGAAAAACTGTGCCTCTCTCCTGTGGCATTCTGGGCAGCCATTTGGAGTCCCAGATGTAGCAAATGTAATAATCCACGCTCATACAGTCATGAAAGTGCCCATCTGGCACACAGGAACCGCCCGCATTAGGAGCACACAAGCGTGCGCTCACTTTGGTTATGGCATTTCATAAACAGAGGCTCAGCCAGCAAGCAAGCAAGGACTTTGGGAGAACAATTCTCCAGCCTTGCCACACAGCTCCCCTCCTCCCTGCTCCCCAAACCATATACACACATTTCATTTTGTCCCGTCTTTTCTCTTTTTTTGAAAATGTAGGCCAGAGTCAAGAAAAGAAAATAAGAAATATCCTTGAAAGGTAACTTTTTGAAGTGGTGATGGAACACTTTTCAGAGTTTGGAAGGGAGAGACTTGTAGTAACAGCCAAATCCCTCCCTAGCAGCCCTCTGGTTTCACTTGTTAGTTTATTTGTAAAAATTGTATTCTTTTTATTCTAATTTTGCTGGTCAGGGTATGGATTGTGGCCATTTGGGGCCTTTATTAATTTCTTCAGTTGGCAATACTTTATCTCTTCCAAAGGACAAATTTAAATTTTGTATATATCACACACATATGTATAATATGGACATCTCTCTCTCTCAAATGTACTTATGTTATATTCTCACATACATGTATGCACATACAAAGACACATTAAATATAGCTGGATTAATCTTACATTGTGCACATGAAAAAATAATCATGTGTATTTATTATACATATATATCATACTATGTATGCATGTTGTACATGTGTATGTAAGATAGCACAAGTTATATACATACCTATATTTGATATATACAAAATAAAACCAAGGTAATTTGAGGAAGGAAGACATATATTAGTATATCACACATGTAAAAAATATCATATTTACAAGGACTGAACAAATGATTTTATTGCAGTAGGCAACTTCCAGGTCAGGAATCTCTCTCTACCTATGCAGATCAACACACTCTCTGCAACTTACCATATTAGAAAGTCATCTAGACACTGAGAGCAGCGCTCGAGAGTTGTATACCAGTGTTACCCAGTCAAATATGTGTCCCAGGCAAAGATTGAACCCAGAATTTCTTTTGGAAGTCAGCTCTCTATTGCCATGAGAAACATTTGTGTACATGTGCAACACACACAAATGTACACATACTAGATACATACATACATACATATATATACACATATACACAAATCTATAATTTACACATGCACAGATTGTTTCTCCATATAGATTATAAATTTCCTGAGGGCAAAGATCTTTTTTGCTTTTTTTTTTTTTTTTTTTTTTTTTTTTATATCCTCAGTACCTAGCATGTAGTAGGCACTTACTAAATGCTTTTTGATTGAGTGATTAAACTCAGTCCAGTAGAATGTTAACTTCTAAGGAGAGGGAGTATTTTCACTTTTTTTGTACCTTCAGTGTTTAGCAGTATACTTGTAATACAGCAGCCACTCAACAAATGCTTACTGATCCATTGCTTAAATGACTGATTCTTTGACCTGATATACAGCAGGCATTCAGTAAATACTTGCTGATCCATGGCTTAGCTGACTGACCCCTTGACCTGATATACACCAGGCACTCAATAAATGCTTGCTGATCCATTGCTTAGCTGACTGAGTCCTTGACCTGATATACAGCAGCTGCTCAATAAATGCTTGCTGATCCATTGTTTAGCTTACCTACTCTTTGCTTATCATCTTAACAAAAAAGAAAAGAAAAGCATCAAGATATCATACATAACATGACAGCAAGTGACCTTGTTCCCTTTCGCTAAACCAAATTCTGAGGAAACATGGATAGCCAGATGACCTGTCTCCTTTTCTGAAGTTTCTTTTCAAACCCAAGGGATTTCCCCCAAAGAGGGTGTGTGTGTGTGTGTGTGTGTGTGTGTGTGTGTGTGTGTGTGTGTGTACTTGCCCATGTGAGGGAGGGAAGGTATTAGAATGCACGCTTCTACCCTCCCAGTCAACCTCTGGAGTTATAATTAAAGAGTAAGCCAGATGTGTAAATGAAGCCTGCTGGGGCAGGGTCTAATTGTTGTGTCTGGTCTTCCATTTAATCTGCTCCTTTAACTCTATTTACTCTAAAAAAAACACTACCATCCCTTTCCACTCCCCTGCCCTTCCCCATTTCCAAGGGACTTTCTGCCCAACAACAAAGAGTGAGTCCCCTAATGGAGCAGGGAAATCAGGATACTGTGAATAAGTCCAGTCTAAAAGGATGGGATTGAAATTAAAGACCGGTTAGTAATGTGCTGATTTGGATTATCATGGCATTAAAATGGGGGGAAAATCACTGAAGGCATTTTACTTGCTGCTATTCAGTGTTGTAATAAAAAACATCAGGTTGCATTATGCTGCCCAAATATTACATTTGACTCTCTCAGCAGTTATAAGCTCCTAAGGAGATTTTTTCCCCCAAAGCAGCAAAAATTTCCTTCCTCCTGTTCTGCCCCCCTATCCCGCTTGGAGCACCCCCCATCCTCAGCCATTGATGATCAAGTTGCAGTTGGAGAGAGAAGAAATGACTGGGATAGATGCTTGTACCCAAGAGAGGTCTTCATGAGCTCCTCAGTGTCAGGAAAGAAAATAACACAAAATAACTTGTCCGCCCACCAGAGAATACCTGGGAGCTCCTCACTTTGACATCTTCCTCTCCCCATCTACTATTTCTGCCTTGCCTTGCCTGAGAACAGGGTGCATTTGTTTGCAATTCTAAAGGACTAAATCAGGAGTACAATCAGATGTTTGTAAATAAGATAAACCATCCCAATATTACAGCTCCTCATTTGGAAAGCCATTTAGGCAAGAAATGATTACTGACCCATGATATGTAAATGACGGAGATGCAGAAATTAATATTTGGGTCAACTTATGTCTTTTTCAAGCATGAAATGAAAATTTCAGTGTTCACATCCCAATTCATACATGAAAGCATCACAACGCGATTAGTTGGCTATTGTATTAATTTATTATTGTCTTCGTTAAATGTTCTCTGCGCTGACATGAGGTTTTCGTTTTTGCTCCCAGCCTACTCCTTGTGTTAGCTCATGCTAATGCTACAGCTGAAAGGGAGATGTGGTCTTCTGGACCACTTGGCTCCCTGATGGAATCTCCGATTTAGGGCGCGAGAGAGATGCTTCTGCAATGAGCAATGGCGTTGTAGGTCCCAGGACCACATTGGGCAGATGCATGAGATGAATGTCTAAAGAGATTTTATTGTGTGTGCTCTACTTGCTACCTTCTACATGAGGTCTTTGCTGATCCCCATAGCTGCTTGGAACTCTCACCCCAAAACCTTGCTTAATATGTTCACATGGATGTACACATATGTTTGTCTATGGTGTATTTCTGCTCATAGAACCCAAAACTTTCATGAGCAGGAACTATTTTATTAAGTACTTTATAAATACCTATTGAATTATTGGTGTGAGTAACTGAGTTAATTCAATAAGTACCTACTATGCGCCAGCTACTGTACAAATTGGGAAAAGGGTGGAAAAGGAAGACAGAAATGAAAACAGCAAAAAGACAGAAATGAAATAATACCTGTCCTCAAGAGCTTATTTTCTATGGGGGGAGGGAATAAAATGGTATGCACATAACCATACAGATTCAAAATAGATACAATTAAGTACAGAATAACCTGAGAGGGGATGGTCTGGGCTTACCTTAAACCAGATTTCGCCAAAGAAGCAGAGAAGTAAAATGGATGATTTCTTCTTTCAAAAATAGTGTGCTTATATTCAAGGTGTGCAATTTAGTTCCACTGACAAAATCAGTATCTGGTTTTTGAGGCAGCTAGGGCACATGGCTAGTGTCAGAAAGCAAAGATCTGAGTTCAAATCTGACCTCAGTCAATTACTACCTATGTGACCCTGGACAAGACAACCTCTACCTGTTTCCTCATTTGTAAATGGGGATTAGGGGGCAGCTAGGTGGCGCAGTGGATAGAGCACCAGCCTTGAATTCAGGAGGACCCGAGTTCAAATGTGGTCTCAGACACTTAACACTTCCTAGCTGTGTGACCCTGGCCAAGTCACTTAACCCCAGCTTAGGGGGAAGAGTAAATGGGGATTAATAGAATCTGCAACCCATGGCTAATATGAGTGTCAAATGAGTTAATTTTTGTAAGTTGTTTACCATACAGTGGTAGTTTAACAAATGTATGTTCTATCTCCTTCCTCCTTAAATGGTGAACACAGAGAAAAAGGAAAAATTGGACTGGAATATTGTGCTCAGCTCTTGGTGCTGCATTTTAGAAAGGACATTGACTCAAGGTGAAGGGTATCTAGAGCAATAATTTCACTGGAGAACATTAAACTGTATACAGTAGGACAACTAGGTAGTGGAGTGCATGAAGCTCTGGGTCTGGAGACATAAAGACTCATCTTCCTGAGTTCTAATCTGATCTCAAACATTTTCTAGTTGTGTGACTGTGGGCAAGTCACTTTACCCTATTTGTCTCAGTTTCCTCAACTGTAAAATGAGCTGGAGAAGGAAATGAAAAACCACTTCAGTGTCGTGTCCAAGAAAGCCCCAAATGGGTCACAGATAGCTGGACATGACTGAGGGAAGATGTTGAAATGAGTCATATTTCAGCCCAATCCAAGGAAGAACTTTACAACAATGGGACCGAAATGTTCCCAAGCCTTCAACAGTCCAATGGATGTTGACGTAGGCTTGTCAGAATCAGTCAGGAGTGTTGTAGAGGGCAGCTCTCTTTAGGTGCAGGTTGGACAAGTTGACTTTGGAAGTTATTTCATAAGGTCCTAGGTTTGAGAACTGGACAAAACTTCACAAGCCATTAGATTAGTGCCATAATTTTACAGATAAGAAATAAGAAATAGAAGAACTAAGATTTATCCTGAAATGCAGTGCTCTTTCTACCATAATGTGTCTTTCTGGGATCATAGCATCTCATATGGCAGATATAATACCACAAGAGAAAAAGAAATCATTAATTTGGGTTGGAGGATACCTTATGGGAAGGATTCATGGAAAATATGGCACGTGGGCTAGTGAGGAATTTTTTCTACCATGCTGATGAGTGATTTCTTTGCAATTCATAATCTTCGAGAGTTGCCTAACGGGGAGCATTTGACAGCTCCGGTGTATGTCAGAAGCAGGATTTGAATCTTGGTCTCGATAACAATGAGGCCATTTCTCTATTAATTGAATCATGCTTCCTTTCAAGCTATGCTGCCTTCCGATAATTGGGTCTTGCTCTTTCCCCGGGTCTATTTTGGCTCCAATAGTATCATCCATTCTTTCTTGTGAAACAACTCATTTCAAGCCAACTATGGGTTCCACCTCATTTGGGTTGTTTCTAGGTCTCAGACTTCTCATTGCCACCTTAGTCATAGGTGACTAACTTGACAAAGGACACATGGAGCAGACAATATGACCTTCTAATAATAACGGGATAGGTTATATATCTCAAAGAGCAAATGGGGTGTCCTCAAAGGATCCCTGTTCAGTACACAGTATTATCTACTTGTTGCTTTTGTCCTGCCCTGTGAGAAATTGTATGAATACTTCCGGCTCATTAGGGTTTTATAACTAGTGGTTTTCTAATGGTCCCTTTACCCTCATGAGCCACCATCTGTCTCTCTTTTCATCTATCTCACACATCTTAATGTTTTATTTCATTTCTAGCAACTATATTATCTCTCCTATTATCAAAGGACCTGGAGGGATCTAACATACTGTTATCCTGGATTCTTGTCCTTTATGGAAACAACTGTGGCACATGGGTGTGGTGGTACATGGCTGTAATCTCAGGAGGGAAGGCTGAGAATGATGGATAGCTTGAGTTTAGGAGTTTTGGGTTGCAGTAATGTAACTTTGGAAAAGTACCTTAACCCTCTTTGCCTCAGTTTCCTCATCTGTAAAATAAGCCAGAGAAGGAAATGGAAAATGACTTCAGTAACTTTGCCAAGAAAATGCCAAATAGTTTCTTGGAGAGTTAGACATGAATGAAAATGACTCAATAACAAAAAAGGGATATTAGGTGTCCACATTAAATCTAACTGCAATGTAGGGAATACTTGGTAGGGACTTTAGAGGTACTGGTATGCATCAGGTTGAACAAGTTGAGGTAAACCAGTATAGGTCAGAAATAGAGAGGGTAAAAGCTTCCATAGATTCTGTACTCTCAGCTAGGAGAGATTGGTTGGAGAGAGGGAGGAAAGAGGAGAAAAGGAGGGAAGAGGAGAGGAGGGGGAGGAGGAGAAGGAGGAGGAGGAGGAGGAGGAGGAGGAGGAGAAGGAGGAGGAGGGAGAGAGAGAGAGAGAGAGAGAGAGAGAGAGAGAGAGAGAGAGAGAGAGAGAGAGAGAGAGAGAGAGAGAGAGAGAGAGAGAATATTTTGGAATAAGAAGATTGGGGTTTGAATCCAGCCTGTTTGACTTTGGATGGGTTTCCATTTTCTTATTTATAAAATGAAGGGAGTTGAACTAAATGACTTTCAAATTCCTTTCCAACCTATGATCCTTTGGACTCTAGTCCTTTTTAGATTGGAAGGTTGTCTTTTTAAACTTATTTCACATCAATCTCTCTTTTATATTTTCAGCTCCAACAAGACTGGCCAACTTCCTGTACCTTGTATACTTGTTCTTGTTCAGGTGCTCACTCCTTCCAGGTCTGGAATGCCCTCCCTCTTCACCTCCAACATGCAGAATCTTTAAAAGTACAACTCAGGAGTCATCTCCTACAAGCTTTCTGTGGGAGACTTTTCTTATTCCCCCTAGTTGTTGATACTACTACCCCAAATTACCTTGTCAATATTCTATATTTTTTTGTATTCAATGACAGCGTGATAGAGTGGGTAGGGTGCTACCTTTTTGGCTTGCCAAAAAATTCTGCCTCAAGTTCAACTCTTGATCCATGCTGACTATCATCTCTTTGGTAAATCATTGAACTTTTCTGACAATCGTACCCCTTAGAAAGCTGAGTTTCAGAAATGTTGCTGATGATTATTTGTAGTAGGAATTCATGAATCTGGACCAAAAAAATCCCCCAAAACCTTTGTGTCTGTTTATCTGTCCATATCCTGGAAATAGAACATTTTTGAGGTCAGGAACCATTCAAATTTTCACATCTCCCTCTAGAACTTAGAGTTCCATAGCATATAGTAAGTGTTTATTGAATTGAATATCTCTTGGAATATCTGACTAAAACTCCTGGCTTCAAAGCTCTCTAACCATCTTGGTAAGTGCTGGGTAAGTCACTTCAATTTTCTGAGCCCATATACAAAATGAGGATAATTATACTCAGCATCACAGAAGCATAGCTTCAGAGATGGAAGGGACCTTAGAGGTAGTCCAGTCTAAGTTCATTTTACAGATGAAAAAACAGCCTAAGATGGATTAAGTGACTTGGGGCAAAGTAGGTGAATCATGAATAGAATGCTCAGTCTGGATTCGGGAATACTTGAGTTCAAATCTGGTCTCAGATACTATCTGTGTGCCCCTCAATATGCCACTTAATCTCTCTTTGCCTCAGTGTGCTCGTTTGTAAAATGGAGATAAATAATAGCACTGCAGGGCTGTTGGGGGGAATCAAATGAGATAAATACTCATAAAATCACATCGCATGTTATATATAAATGTTAACTATGATTATTATTATTTAGTACAATCATTACCAATACTATTTATTATTATTTGCTATTCTTATTTATTTTACTTATATTTATTTTATAGCATGTATATTTATAATATATAAATAATATTTATTATTATTATTATTATTATTATTATTATTATTATTATTTAATAGGGCTGAATGAAATCTCCCCTAGCTGAGAGTACAGAATCTATGGAAGCTTTTACCCTCTCTATTTCTGACCTATACTGATTTACTTCAACTTGTTCAACCTGATGCATACCAGTACCTCTAAAGTTCCTACCAAGTATTGCCTACATTGCAGTTAGATTTAATGTGGACACCTAATATCCCTTTTTTGTTGAGTCATTTTCATTCATGTCCAATTATTATTTAATAGTACAGAAAGGGCTTTGAAAACCGAAAGTGCTACATAAAGACAATATTATTGTTATTGTTATTTTTATTATTGAGATTCTGTCATAATGACTAAAAAAAATCTTGAATCAGTCCAACTCTTACTTAAACTGGTGTTCTGGATCTCCAGAGAGGGATTGACTACTTTTCCCTTCAAAGTACTAGGAGTATCTCTGAGGAGTTCAGAGCACTTTCCAAAGCATGATTACCTCTTGCTAGAGTATCTTCTCTGATATCTGTAAGTCCAGAGACAGGATTAATTTCTTCACAAGCAATCCAGATATTTTTCATTAGTTCCTTTCATCAAAGACTTTTATTTTGTATTTTACACTTTTGATTGATTCTATAACTTAATCCAAGAATCAATATTATCTGACAAAGACATCAAGGTAGAGAACATATTACTTACATTGATTGGGACTAGAGGAGATGAAATCTTTCTTATAGTTGGAAGATCTGAATTCAAGTCTTGCCTCTGTTGAATATTAATCTCTAAGTACACCAAACTATATGCTATACTATATATTATATACATAATACATATATACCATATACATAACCTCTGGGGCCATTAGTACAGCATTGACATGATAGGTTCCTAGAAGGGAGTATACTATTTCTCACCTTAGGGTTCTAGAAATAATCCTAAATAGTTTTGGTTTCTATTGCTAAAACTCTAGGATATATGGAGTGTTCAGAGAGGACTAACATTTCCGGTGTGAGGACTCAGAGCTGCTCATCCACCTGCTCATCCAAGCCACCCAAATATCATCAAGAGCCATGAAGGTTTCATATGCATGGTAATTGGTAAGCTATCTCAGCAGACTAACTACACAAGGCTGAGAGTAGGCTGATAATCAGCAAATTGGGGGGGTATGTATAATCCAAGCATGTGAAAACTTTCCCTGTGAAGTGGGCAGGTAAGAACAATTTGTTCCAACAGCCAAGAAGGTGGCTGAAGCGGGTGTTGTGAAAAGCTTACAGCTTGGTCAAACAACAAAAATGCCAAGGTCATCTACTTCATCCTGGCCACATCATTCATCTTGAATTTTGCTTTCTTATTGGATTTTGATGGCTGCTCGAAGAGAAAGGAAGGCTGATGACTTTGTGCAACTTTGATACACTTAAATCCATTCCATATCCAAGACAAGATATCATCTTGGGATGTCATTGGTCCTCTTTGAAAAGCAATGATGAATAACAACATTATAGCTCTTGAGCTTCCATTATCAATTGACAATTTTTAACATCATTTAACTTCCCCTGAAGGATATTTACTGAAAATATTTTATATGTATATTTATACACATATATGACTAACATATTTATACATATATATCACATAAGGCCTTTCTCTCTCTCTATTTATCATTTCCCTCATTCTCTCCATCCCTCCTGCCTTTCTTCCTTCTCTCTCTGTCTCTTTCTCTGTCTGTCTCTTTCCCTATCTCTCTCTCATTATAACCAGAGAGTAATCTTTTCACTACACATACAAAGTCCCTGAGAAGTATCTTTAAGTATAATGAAAATGAAGCACAAATCTGTGACCAAGAGTTATTTCTGAACTCTTAGTCCTAGAAGTTATTTCCTCTCATCACAGAATACCCATGAGGTGCTCCCTTCAAGTGCAGTCTCTTGTGTCCTTGGTGGATTGATGCCTTTCAACAGATGATAGACAATTTTTATCTGTCACAAGGAGTTATGGCCTCTAAAGTTGATGGAAATTTGTTGGATTTTTTGCCTCCATTTGCAGATGCTTCCTTCCATTATCATCTATTACTATTCCAGTGGACTCTAGTAAGTACTTTGCTCACTGACATGACCTCCAAGATGGCTGATGAATCTTTGGAGATCACTGTTTACTTGGGCCTTCCCATTTCGGGATACTCCTTTACAAAATTAGGAAACAAGAAATAGAAAGAAATAGAGTTGCTATTGCCCAGATGTGGAAAAGTAGCTAGCTCTAGTTCATCTGGCAGCTCAAAGTAACCCTCACTCTGCAAAATTCATGCAAGAAGCTGCTACTAGAACCTTTTGGATGCTCATTCAGCTCTGGCTCGGTCTCTCCTGAGTCATCAGTTCCAGGTCTGAAGCCAACGAGAAGGCTTTTCATAATCCCAAAGCAATGACTTTGAATCATCATTCCCCAAACCATTCTCCCCTCCTGCATCCTCATGATCTCTTGGACTAAGATTTGGCAGGAATGTAGATGCATACTTCAAAGACTGATGGAGCCTCATTGGCCAGCACCCCCCATTATAACCATAAATTGTAGAGTTCACCATCTGCATGGATAGGGTTTCCATATTACAAGTTTCCTGCAGTGACAAAAATCCCAGATCCAGCCTCAACAACAACAATCCATTATTCAAGACTCATCTCAAGTGGCTTCTTATAAGAAGCCTTTCATGGTTCTTTTAGTTCCTAGTGTCCTCCAAAAATACATTTTGTGTTTACTTGAGTGTACATGTTAGCTTGATGTTTCTCCGTCTCATAAAACATTTTACTTAAGGGCAGAGACTGTTCTATTTCAGTCTTGATATTCCCTTGTGCTTACCATAGTGCCCAGCATGGTGCTTAATAAATGTTTGTGGAATGGATAAACGTTGGACAAATCAGTAGATTGAATATAGCACTAAAGATCAGAGCTGGGAAGTACCTGTCCACTATTCATAAGATCATAAGCCATGGGATTGCTTCAAGGTCACAAAAATCAGAAAACATCAGATCCTCTAATGCTTGAATTAATGCTCTTCCCATGCTTTCTTCTGATCTCTTCACTCTATGCTTCCAAAATTTTGTAAAATCCTTTAGTCACCAAATGAAATCCCCTGATGGAGGGGGGAAGGGGAATGACTTAATAAATCCTTTTTTTTTGTGATGATGATGGTGACAATGATGATCAAAGAACAGTTACTTTTGTGATTTGGACACAATTAGGGCTTCTTTGCTCTTTAGGGTAGAAATCTTACAGCTTGAAAAAGAAAAGGAGAGCATCTGAATTCTTTTGGATGCTGTCAGAAGAAAAGGGGTGGATAGGCAATAAAAATAATCCAGAAACACTGCAAAATGGCCAGTTCTCCACTGAATTATCTAAGCTGTGCCTTGGCCCCTTCTTTATTCCAATATGTCTGTTCCTAGTGGTTTTAGAGAAGAATTTTCATCATTTATGAGAGAAGGCTGCCAGAATCTATTTATTTGTTAATGCTTTCTATTGAGGTGGCTACCATGATACCTTAATCTCATCATAATTCCATTTCTCAAGAATTAGAACTCTGGAGCAATTATCTCCTATGCTGATTCATTCATTCATCTGTTTATTTATTTGTTTACCTATCTGTCTGTCCATCCATCTACCTATCTGTCAAACTGTCTGTTTATTCTCTAACAGGCCTTTAGTCTACAGGTGAAGTGTATTGTGGGTTAAATGTTGCTGTGGAAATGCGATTCAGCTTTTTTTTTAGAGGAGCTGGCATTTAAATAGAGGCAGCTGTAGTCTTCAGGAATCCATTGAGACTAATAAAACAACATCCAATGTGAAAAAAAAGAACAAATAGCATCAGGAATGAATGGTTTTGTAGAGGGATTTTTAGGATAGCCTTTTTTGAAATGTGGCTCTTTTCTTTTCTTTTTTGGAAATGCTCCTTCTCTCTTGGCCCTTTTTTCCTGCCTTCTCCTTTAAGGAAAAAAAAAATCCATTCATTCAATCAATAAGCTTTTTATTAAGCATCCACTGTGTTCAATTAATCAATCAACTGAGATGTATTAAGCACTTAAATTGTAGGTACTAAACTCCAGAGATAAAATAACATATAACAATCCCTTCCTTCAAGGAGATTACATTTTAGTGGGGAGACAAATATTTCAATAAGTATGTACATATAAAATAAATACAAAATAGACTGAAGATAAACTTGAAGGGAGCATTAGTAACTGGGAAATGCATATGTGTGTGTGTGTGTTGCATATATATATATATGTACACATGTATCTATATCTATATCTTTAAAAAGCAAACACAAAGTAATTTGAGGGGGAAGCAAGGAAATTACCAAAATGCTAGACAGATCAGGAAAAGACTGCAGGAATGAAGGTAGCATTTGAGTTGAATTTTGAAAGTATTTTAAAAACACAATTGTGATTAAAGTTAATTGGACAATAGTCACATTTAAATACCTAGCTTTCAGTATTTTCCTCTAGGGTACATTTTGTTCCCTGGCTCTAGGGGTGGAGTCTTGCAGTATAGACAGGTCTGTTGGGCAAATAAATGGGAAATACAATCCCTGAATACCAGACTGAAGCCTGGAGGTCAAAGACTGGAATGCTCATTTTTAATTTTTCCTTTTCTGCATATTTGAAATTATGACAGAAAAATAATTTTGCATTTAGAAAAACTAGGACAGAAAGAAATGTAAATTGTTTTTTCCTTAGAAATGCATTTAGCTGAACACAGCTTTATTATTGCATAAATGATTTTCCCAAATTAATTTCCATTTTTGAAAAAAAAGAGATAAAAACAGTGTTTCTCAATATGGCATTAGGGCAGCTCAATTATCAAATATAATAAAAAGTATACAAAACCATAAAGAAAATGAAGAGAAATTTAAAACCTCATAATTCAATAGATTTTTTTAAAAAGGGGGACAGAATAGTCACCCATTCAAATTAGCTAACTCATATTTATCAGGGGAAATATTTCACAGCATTAACAAAACTGTCATTTAAAGGAAATTAAATGGGCTCAAAATCTACACATTTATTTTTACCACGTTCATTATTCATTTCCCTGTTTCTTTCTTTTTTTTTTAAGTTCTGAATTCAAAGTTTCATAGAGGAAGAAGCAGATGATTTTCCCATTTTAGTGATCCCATGGTTAGCAACAATAAAGCAACAGGAACAAATCTGGCTTGAAGTCTATCCAAACCCACATCTCCCAGTGTGCACAAAAGGCAAAAATAAGAAAAAGAAACCACGTAAGATGTGCAACGGATATTAATATGAGTAATCTTGGAAATCTAAATACCAAACATATGTCAAAGATCATCCAATACATATCCAAATGTAATATAGAGATGTCTATTCTGTGAGTGCCTTTCATCCAAGGAGCTCCAACTCATTTTGTTGTTCATGAGCCATTTTGCAAGCCCTGCAGGCTCTGTCCAAGCAGGGAGTTCCAGCAGTTTCTATAATATGAGGTTCTCTAGTTGTGGGTATGTGATCTAATACCACCTCTTTTCCACAATCCTCCTCATTCCCTTTTTATTTACTAATTCTCTCAATTACTAGAAGATAAGTAGTATTTTATAACTATGGAAAGTGAAGTTAAGAAAAGTTAAACCAGTTGATCAAGGTCAAATCATAATAATTAATGAATTTTATACCTGGAAGGGACTTCAGAGGTCAATTTTGGCATGGAACTAGAAGCAATCAGCCAAACAACAAACTCTTATTAAGTGTTTACTATCTGTCCAATATTGTGCTAAGCCCTGGGGAAACAAAGGCAAACAAATAAACAAAAAACTGTCCTTGCCCCTCAAAAAGAGTGCTTTTTGATATAGGAGAGAATATGTAATAATAGTTAAGTACAGTCAATCAACAAGCATTTATTACACATTTGCTATGTGTCAAGCGCTGTTCTAAGAACTGGGCCTACGAAAAAAGGTACATATAAATATATACACAGGGCAGATGAAAACTAATCTAAAAGAGCAGACATTAGCAACTGGACAGACTGTGAAAGGCTTCCTGAAGAAGCTATGCTTTGAGCTAAGCCTTGAAGGAAGCCAGAGAAACCAATAAGCCTAGGATCAAAGCGTCCCCTGAGCTGGAAGGGACCTCAAAAGTGATTTATTCCAATCCCTACCCAAGTAATAAATCTAAACTACAATATCTCGGGTGTGTGGTCAGGCAGCCTCTCTTTGATGGTCTCCACTGATGGGGGATTTCATACCCTCTGACACAGCCCATTCTATTTTTAAATAGCTCTTATTGCTAGGCAGTTCTTTATAATGTCACTGCATCACATGGAATTACAGAATTGGAGAACTGGAGGGCATTTAAATGACCTCCTGGTCCAACCCATGTCCAACAGGAATTGCCACTATAACATTAGGGTCAAATGGTCATCCAGCTTCTCTTAAACACTTCCAAGGAGGAAGAATCCACTACTTCTTGAAGAACCCTATTCAACTTTTGGATAGCTCCAAATGTTAGTTCCTGACCTCAAGTCCAGGTTCTACTTCCAACTGCTGCTCTTGGTCCAAGAAGGACAAGTCAGATCTCTAAAGTCTAAAAAGAACCATCTAATCCCGAAACACTAGAGCTGGAAGTGACTTCAGAGACCATCTAGTTCAGTTACTATTTGAGGAAACTGAGGTTGAGAGAAATGAGATCTGCCAAAGTCATGCGGCTAGTTAATAACAGATTAAGACTCAGGTTGAAGACTCCTAGATCAGTATTATTTCTATGAAGCCATTTTAAAAAAAGAAAGCACACATCCTGGAATGAAATTCTGGGGCCTTTTACTGTCATTCTATTGCTCTAGCCACTAAAATAGATATCCAACTCTGTTTTCAAAAGACTCTTGTCATAATGATGGAAGAACGGACAGCCAGTTACATGGATGATAAATTCTCTGACAGAGAATGGCATTCTTTGCTTAGGTCTTTCCCCAATGCATTGGATGAATTCACTTGTTTAATTGCTCCCACTTTCTGTTTTTCCACTCAGAAGATAGCGTCATGACGTTATAGAATCAGTCTCAGAATTTAAAGGGCCTTCAGAGGTGCTCTAGTTCATCCTGCCCCTGAGCAGTCAGTCCTTCTACACTGTCTCTGACAAGTGATCATTCAGCCCTCAACTGAAGGTCTCTAGTGATAGAGAGTCCACTATCTCCCAAGGTAGCCCATTCCACTGATAGAAAGCTCCAATTATCAAATTTTCCCTTGCACCGAGTAAAGATCTGGCACTCTAATTTTCGTCAATTTACTTCTGGTTTTGTCATCTGGGAATAAGCAGAATAGATTTAATCCCTTTTTCATGGGATGGTCCTTCAAATGCTTGGCAAAATCTGTCCATTCTCCATTACCTCAACAAGCCCTTTCTCTAGGATAAATATTTTTAACCAATTTTCATATTGTCCACTCTCCAGTCTCTTTATAACATCTTGATGGTCCTCTTTTGACAATCTAGTTTATCGATATCCTTCCCAAAGTGTATTTCTCCTAATCAGATATATATGATCTGATCAGTGCATACTACGATGGAAAGAGAACCTGTCTTCTTCTGCCCATGATTATCATTGGAGAGAAAATAGTAAATTATTCTAACATTTTTGCCAACTCCAAATGGGGTCTTGAAGAATTGACCGTGACTGAAATGACTAAACAACAACAAAATGATCATTATTTTTGGAGGAGTTACCGTATCATATCATACACATATCTTATTGATCTTGTAGTCCACTTAGACCTTCCAGATTATTTGCAGATGAATTGTTTTCTAGACACACTTTCCCCATTTTTATGTATAATTTCTTTAATCCATCTAGATCTTAAATTTTCATCCTTATTAAATTTAGTCATGTTATTGTTAGTCTAGGTTTCTAGTCTGTGGAAAACTTGCTGTAACATGATTCTGTGATTCAGTATATTAGTTACTTCTCACTGTTTTGTATCATCTACCAATGTGATACCCACACTATCTATATCTTCTGGAATGTAGCCAATGACAGATCCTTGGGGCTCTCTACTGGAGACCTCCCTCTAGATCATTATCAATTATCATTTATAATCACATTATAATGGTATCAATTAGATATCATTAATTGATATCAATTTACCACATTTTGGCTTAATCAGTTTCCTATCTGGCCATCATTTGGCTCCTTCTCAACTTAAGCTTGAAAAATATACCAAACTGAATGTGATCATAAATAAGTCAATTTAGCCTTTCATGTCCTTAGTTCTTCATTTGTAAAATGTGGATATGAATTCTTGCACTACCTACACAATATCTACCTTGTTCAACCCTAGAGGGTTGTTGTGAGGAAAATGCTTAGCAAGAGTTAAAGTGCTCTATAAAGGTGTTGTTATAATGATTGTTATTATTTTCAGTAAACAGAGTCCTTTGGGAAAACAATCATGGTACATGATTTGTGGTATTGTATCTTTCATCAGTGTGGATTTATCACATAAAGTGTTAATAGAAGCATTAATAGTTGTTTATTTGTGTGTTTTTTTTAATATCTTGTAATAGTATATGCCTCGATGAGACAGTTACAACTTAATTACAGCTTAGTTGGATTTGGAATCATACACAATCTGACCTTGAATCCCACCTTGGATTTTTACTGGTGGTATGATTGTTAGTAAGTCATAATCTTTCCAAGTTTTAATTTTTGAGGCCTGCCCCTACCAGAAGCTGACAGGATATCCCTCTCCTCTAATACAACTAATCAAAAGAGAGGAAGAGGGAATGATTTGAAATTTGTAAAGTGCTTTTCATACACTTTTTCATCTGAACCTCTCACCAAATCGATAAAGTAGGTATTATCCCCATTTTCCACTGAGGCCATCATCATCTCACATCTGGACCAATATGAATAGATTTTTAGGACTTTGAGCTCTCCTCCCCTCTAATGTCTTTATGTTTATTCTTCTGTGCATATGTTTACCTTAACTCTGCTTCAATCTTTCTTTTGAGCTGCCTATTGCTGATGTAAGGCTGAAACATATGCTATACATTTCCCAGGTAAAAACATAAACAATTTGTCCATATTGAGTTCCTTGAAATTATCTTTGATATTGGCACTTATGTGTTGAATTTTCTCTTGAGTTCAGAATAGAAAGTCCTGACAATCTGCATTTTTGCATGTCCATTTTTTCTCAATCAATATTACGGATAATTTTGTTGGGTGTGATATTTTTGACTGCAGGCCTGCTTCTTTTGATTTCAGGACTTGCAGTCTTTTATTGGGGCTACTGATAAGTCCTGTACAATTCTAATTGTACCTTCAGTATATTTGAATTGCTTTTTAAAAATTGTTTCTTGCAAAATTTTCTATTTGATCTGGAAGTTTCAAAATTTAATATGTTCCTATGTGTTTTCCACAAAAGATCTCTTTGAGTTGGAAGGTGGATTTTTTTTATTTCTACTTTCCCCTCATGTTCTATCACTCCAGGACAATTTTCTTGGATTATTCCTCACATTATTAAGTCAAGATTCTATTTTTGGACATAGCTTTCATGTAGTTCAATTATTCTTATATTTTCCCTTCCTGATCTGTTCTCCAGATCTGTTGCTTTTCTTATGTTTCACATTCTGTTCTCTTTTTTCATTCTTTATAATCTGTTTTATTATTTCTTGGTCTCTCATTGCTTCACTGACTTCCCTTTGCTCAATTATAATTTTCAAAGAGTTATTTTCATCTTTGACACTCTGTATCTCCTTTTCTAGTTGGTTAACCATTTTAAAAAATAATCATCTTGTTTTTCTTAAATGGTTTCTATTTATTTATTTACTTTAGTTTTTCCTCTGTGTCTTGATTCTGAAATTTTTTTTTTTTTTGAGTTCTATGAATTCTCTCTGGGCAGGGAGCCATTTAACGTTACTCTATGGGGAAGCAGAATCATTTTGTTTTTACTGAAAGTTTCTTCCTTTGAAGATGAACCCTAGTCTTTCTTGTTCCCATAGTAAGATTATATGGTGGGGTTCTCTCTTTTTTTTTTCTGGCTCATTTTATTTTTAATGGGAAGTTTTAGTGTAAGCCCCTCTAATTGTGGGTGGGGATCTGCCTTTAGCTTCATTTAAACTCTCTATGACCTGGAACCCCAAACCAAGAGCTCCCTCTCCTTTAAGTGACCATAGCCAGCAGCATGCCTGCCCCACTGCCCCTACACTCCCAGTGTGCTGGTTCTCTCTTGCCCAGCCTGAGGGCTTTCTTCTGATCTTCCAGGGTTGTGTCAGGAGGACCCCTGTTCTGCCCTAACTCTTCTTGATTTTTGACCTACGTTCCCTGCAAATTTGTTCTGTTTGTTGGGAAAATCTGGAGAGCTTGAAATTTACCAACCTACTCTTCCATCTTTCCAGAATTTTCCATCTATGGCTCCATGACATGCAAGTGAATTGAATCTAAGTGAGGGAGAGCTGTGCATGGTTACCTGCTTCACTTTCCCCTCCAAAACCATCTGGGTCCAGTGGCCAGATATAGATCAGGATAACTGGGGATGGCCCTGGATGCAATGGGAGACCTTGGTCTTTATAAGCTAAGGCCTTTAACCGGTCTCAGTTTAACCAGGGCAATGCTCATTCAATCATTAAGGATAGTTAAGAAATGAAGCAAAGAATGGCTTCTTTTACCTAGCTAAAAAAATCAGTCTGAGGGGAAGATCTTCAGGATTTCTGGCCCCAACAGAAACAAAAGCTATTTGCATTTATTCAGTCAATCAGGGCCCTAACAATGACCAGTTGGGGTTTTGCTTGGGAATAATTCTTGGCCAGAGTCAAAATTAAAGTGATTTGGGTTTAAGGCAGTGTCCTTGAAAAGAAATCTAGCAGGTACACCCCAAGATATTTTGGGAGGTTTTAGCTACCCTCCAATTTAAATTCCTTTGGGCAGAACACCTGCAGGTAAGAGTATAATAATACTCTATGTAGAAAGAAAGAAAGAATAAAAGGAAGAAAGGAAGGTAGAAAGAAAGAAAGGAATAAAGAAACAAAGAAAAAGAGTTGTGTTGCACAATTGAGCAGTTCCATTTTAAAAGGGGAGAAAGATGCATTAGCGGTCATAATTTGGAATTTTATAGCACTAAGCACAGTATCTGGTACACAGTAGGTATTTAATACATGATTTTTGAATTATTCGTGTCCTCTGACCATCTCTTCATTCTGGGAACAGAAAGACTAGAGGAGAAACACTGAGAATGAAGAAAGATGGTGAATCTAGATGTTCCTGCTTCTTTAATAGGGGCCTTTCTCCTATTTTCTGGGGAGAAGGTGGCAGCTGCTGTAGTTACTGAGGAATTTCTGTATAGGCTGCTGTGCCCCATATGGTGGAGGAAGGCTGACCTCCTCTGGGAATTGCACAGCTTCTCTAGTCCTATTCCCTGATGGATATGCACAGTGTTGTAAAGATGCACTTAATTTGCCATGGAAAATTTTAAGAAAAGATCTGAAAAAAATAAGCACTAGACAAGTTATATAGGTCTGGAGGGAATTAGCAAACATATATACAACTCTAAAAGACATTATCTCATGAATAAGTAGTCAAAGGATATGAATGAATGAATAAGAAAATACAACACTTAGTATGTGTTAATCACTGAGGATAAAAATATAAGAAATATATAGACCCTGTCCTCAAGGAGCTTACATTCTCATGAGGGAAGACCACTCATATAAGGTAGCCATGGAAGGTTTTTTGGTCCAGAGAAGTCCCAAGGGTTAGTGATTGGATAAGAATGTAGAGTTCCTATAGATTTGGAGTCAGAAAGGACCTTAAAGACCATGGATTCTAACCCCTCATTTTATAGAGGAATAAATGGAGACAGAAAGTTTAAATGACTTATTTAGCATCACAAAGGAAGTTTGTGAGGAAGGATTTCAACTCAAGTTTTCCTGACTTCCATGACTTCATTCGTTGGGGATCCTCACTGTTTGGGAGCAGGGAAAGAAAGGAGGGAAAAAGTGATGTGATGACTATATTTATTGTCTCACCAAAGCACCTGCTGGAGCCTTAGAACTATTAATTGGCAGAACTAAAAAGGACTTTGAATATTTTCATTTAATTCTGTAACTTTTACATTTGGAGAAATAGTTGCCCAAGACAGTTTCAGTGATCTATTCAGGGTCATGGAGTGAATCAGAGGCAAAGATATTGGCAATATGTCACCATTAACCAACCTTTTTTGTTTTGATGCATTGACTGACATATTATCTTCTTCTCCAGAACCATCTGGGTCCAGTGGCCAGATATAGATATAGTCTTCTTCCACAACACTTTAAGAAGACATTTTTTTCATTGCTTACTGTATCTCTTTCCCTTATATTTTTTATTTTGAAAAACAAACAAACAAATAATCAATTATTGCTGCCAATGGAAGTTTCTTCCTTTGCCTTCCCTGGCCTTCACCTTGCCTCGTCTTCCCTCGTCTTGTTTTTCCTTGCCTTCCTTTACCTTATTTTGTTTTTCCTTGCCTTTCCTTTTCTTGTTTTGTTTTTCCTTGCCTTCCCTTCCCTTGCCTTGCCTTCCTTTGCCTTATCTTTCCTTGCCTTCTCTTCCCTTCTCTATCCAGAAATCTCTCTCCTTCCCATTTTTATCTTTGTGCCCTCATATCTCTCCTGGGCTAAAGATCTATTAGCTTCTCTAAACACATTTAACTTCCTGGAGAAATGTGACTGAATGATGTCCTGTGTCTTCACCAACTGTCTAATTCTTTTTCCTCATAAGACACAAACCTGAAACTTGAAAGGAAAGGAAATAGAAAAATGTAAGCAGCCCCTTTTTACTCACTTGAAAATCACCATCCCACCTATATTTTTCTCTGTTGCTTTTTCAGAAACACAAAAGGAGCCTGCCTCTAAGCAGTCTTTTGCTGTAAATAACAAGGGATTGGTGAAGGCTTGAAAAAATTGAAAAAACAAAATTCTGTTTACTTTAAGTACTGCTCTTTAGTAAGTGGGGATTAAAATTTAAAGAATGAATGAAGTTTGCTAAGGGTGATGCTGGAACAGGATGTTTATGTGATTTCTTCTCTTCATCCCATTTTAGTGTAAAAATATGAAGACATGAATATGATAATTTAAATATTCAAATAATTTATTTCACAGAGTGTCTATAAATGGAAAATATTAATAAAATATAGATTTGAATACCCTATCTAAATCTATACTCACCAAAAACTTTATGACCATTTCTAATACGTAATTCTATAACTAAAAGATTCATTCATGCTCACTGATATGTTTTTATACTTTGCTATCCCTTTGGACCAGGGGTTCTCAAACTATGGCCAGCGGGCCAAATGTGGCCCACTGAGGACATTTATGTGGCCCTCCAGGTTATGGCAAATGGGCTGAGGGGCAGAGACAAAGTGTGAGGTTTTGTTTTTACTGTAGTCCGGCCCTCCCACAGTCTGAGGGTCAGTGAACTGGCCCCCTATTAAAAAAGTTTGAGGACCACTGCTGGACTATGGCCCTCCTCTCTCATCCCTTCCAATGACTATTTTCTCAAAAAGGAACTTTCACTCTTTGGCATTACTTTCCTACCACTCACTCATCATTCATTTCTTTCTCCATGACTCTGTCAAGAATCCCCCTCCCCAAATTATTTTTATTTATGCTTTTTTATTGTTATATCACACTTGTTTTTCAAATATATCCCTTCCATCCCCTTCCCAGAAAAACATCCCTTTCAAACAGAAGTTAAACAAAGAAAAAGGAGCTTTTCAGCAAGACTAACCAACACATCCACCATCTCTGACAGTCTATGCAATATTAAATACATATGGTGTTCTACTTCTGCAACAAAAGAAAGGAGATGCATTTTCTCAACTCTTCTCCAGGGCCGAGTGTTGGTCATTGTAACTGAACAGCATTTAGTTTAGTTTTATTTTTGTAATCATTATGTATCTTGTGTTCCTGATTCTCTGAATTCTTCTTTGTTTTTTTTCTCGTGCTACAGAATGATACTATCATATTCATGTGCTGTATCTCTTTTAGTCATACCTTAACCCATGGGAACCTACTGTGGTTCCAATTATTTGCAGTCATGGAATTACCTGTATGAATATTTAAATGTATATGGGAATTTTCTTCTTGTATCTGGCCTCCTTGGGTATATGTTTAGCAGCGGAATATCTGGGTCAAAAAGTATTGTCATTTAAGCCACTTTAAAAAAAATGTAATTCTAAATTAATTTCCAGAATGTTTGGACTAATTCACAGCTTCACCAAAAGTGTATTCACACACACACACACACACACACACACACACACACACACACATTCCTGCTGATCTTCCAACATTAACACTTTCACAATAATTTTACCAAAAATTGAATCATTTGTCATCTTTGCCAATTTGCTATGTATATGTTGAAGTATGGAATTGTAGGGGTAGCTAGAAGTGCTGGGCCTTATTTTCTTGAGTTCAAATGTAGCTTCAGACACTTACTATCTGTGTGATCCTAGGCAAATCACTTAATCCTATTTGCCTCAGTTTCCCCACTTAAAAAATGAGCTGAAGAAGAAAATGTCAAACCACTTCAGTATCTTTGCCAAGAAAACCCCAAATGGGGTCATGAATAATTGGATACAGTTGAAACAATGAAAAAGAAGAGGAAAAGGAGGGGAAGGAGGAGAAAAAGAAGATGAAGATGAAGAAGAAGGAAAATGAGAAAGAGGTGAAGAAGGAGGAGAAAGGAGAAAGAGAAAGGAGGAGAAAAAGAAGAAGAAGAAGAAGAAGAAGAAGAAGAAGAAGAAGAAGAAGAAGAAGAAGAAGAAGAAGGAAAATGAGAAAGAGATGAAGAAGGAGGAGGAGAAGGAGGAGAAAGAAAGGAGGAGGAAAAAGAAGAAGAAGAAGAAAGAAGAAGAAGAAGAAGAAGAAGAAGAAGAAGAAGAAGAAGAAGAAGAAGAAGAAGAAGAAGAAGAAAGAGGAGAAGAAGAAGAAGAAGAAGAAGAAGAAGAAGAAGAAGAAGAAGAAGAAGAAGAAGAAAGAAGAAGAAGAAGAAGAAGAAGAAGAAGAAGAAGAAGAAGAAGAAGAAGAAGAAAGAAGAAGAAGAAGAAGAAGAAGAAGAAGAAGAAGAAGAAGAAGAAGAAGAAGAAGAAGAAGAAGAAGAAGAAGAAGAAGAAGAAGAAGAAGAAGAAGAAGAAGAAGAAGAAGAAGAAGAAGAAGAAGAAGAAGAAGAAGAAGAAGAAGAAGAAGAAAGAGGAGGAGGAGGAAGAGGAGATTTTGGAGACCATCTAGTTCAGTTCTCTCATTTCCCACATTAGAGAGTTTTCCCTTACCCAGGGACATATGTAGTTAGTATTTAAGGTAGGGTTTGGTTTTCCTGATTTCAAGTATAGTAATCCACCCATTATAAAATGCTTGCCTTTATGACCAATTATTTTGATGTACATTTTTCTTATTATTAATGGTTTTGAATATACTTTCAAGTAGTTGTTACTTTGCATTTCCTGATTGAGAACTTCTCTTATTTGCCACTTTCGTGCCCATGTTCCTGTGCTGTAGACTCCATCTGAGCTAAACCCTGCCTCCAACACATACTAGTCACGTGCCCTTGGGCAAATCACTACAACATAGTTGAGTCTCAGCAGCTTTGTGTGAACAATGAGCTCAATGGCCTTCAATATCTCTTCTAACTCCAAACATATTATCCTATTCCCTCTGACTTGGGACCACAGCCCCTGGCCTAAGACTTTGTGTCTGCTTGGTAAGCATTAGTTAGATCTAGTCCTGACCCAGTCCCACCATGCTGTTGGTCATTTTCAAACTGTTGTGCTCCATCCCCAACCCCTTCTGCCTCTACCTCTAAGAACAGCAATCCAACCAACTCTATATTTCCTGGAAAAGAAAGTCAATCCATGGTCCTATAATACTATCCCTATGGTTTCCCTGGCCAAAACACCCTTAGCTGTTTATCACTCATCCATATTTGTTGTTTGTTCCTAGAAGAATATATTTTATATTTGTGTCCCAGTTTTTGGTATACCCAACTTGGTATACAGCAAGTGCTTAATGAATACTATTCACTCATTCATTTATTCATTCATACATATATATAGACAGGCAGACATAATAACTTTTGAACACTTATCCACAAATGAATGACTACTAGACATATTTGTGTCCTTATATACGTTAAATATCAGATCCCTATGAGAGATATTTACAGTAAGCATCCCCCCTCTAATTGACAATTTCTTATCTTTTCCTAGATGCAACTATATCATCTCTGTAAAAGTTTTTCAATTTGGTATAATCAATATTTTGTAATTTAGCCTTTGCTAATGAATAAATGAAAAAGCATTTATTAGTTACTTGCTATGTGAAAAATATTTTATCTTAAGGATGTCTATGTATATCTGTGTATGTGTATGTATATTTGTATATTATATATGTATGTAGAAATATATGTATACACATATAAACACATTCTGGACAAAGTGGGTAAAACATTTTATATATTCATATATATATTATACATATATACATAAATGTAATATATATATATATATAATCTATATAGTGTACAAACAACATACATATATTCTATGTGATTATATGTGATGATCGTATTAGCACTCTGGATACCTTAGAATCAGCTGGAGTCCGGATAAGCAAAAGTCATTGGTCTTTATTCTTGGTCTTTAGCGGTAGAAGTGAAGAGAATGGATGCGTAGGATCTCCGTGACCTCACCTCCTCCTCTCTTGCCCAGAAGTGACTCTGGCTAGTCTCACTCCACCTTCCAATCCCTCCTACAATTCTCTGTATACACCAAATAATTGGGCCAGCACAAGATAGTGGGAAGGGCCATTTTCCAAGCATATTATACATATATTATATAGAGTATTGTCCAATTGGTAATTAGCCTCAAGTGCTCGATTGTCTGACCTCATTGCATTAATTCAAGATTTTTAGCCCTTTACAATTATATGTCATGTTTTTACATGCACATATAATCTATATGGAAACATAATACACACACACACACATACATATATATATATACATATATATATATATATATATATATATATATATATATATATATATATACACACACACACACATAGTTAACTTAGCTCTGTGAATGAAATTACTACTCTAATTAGACTAAATTTGAGAATAAAATGCTCTTTTAAAGATCATTAAAGATTTTGTTGTCATCAATCACAAAGAACTTTTCTCATTTCTCTTCTTGACACTATGTAGCATCTCTTTTTCTTGATTCTCTTTTTGTTCACCTTCTATGAGTTTACTCTTTTGGTCCCCCCCCCCTGCTTTCACGACTATTTCTTTTTTGTCTTATTTAATTCTTTCTTCCTCATCTTCTCCTAAATATGGATATTTCCCAGAGTTCCATCCTTGGCTCTCTTCTCATTTGCCTTTATACTCTATTTTAGTGATCTGATTCACTACCTTGGCTTTAGTCACTTCTATGCAAAGAATTCTATGTTTTTATCTTTTGAATACCAGATTCTACTTTCAACCTAAAATATCAAAAGATAACTACTAGATATCTTTTACTTTCATGTATTATACCATTGCATCAGATTTTTTCCCCAATTTTGATCTATTTATCCTCAGTGTTTACAATAATGCCTTGTACATCATAAGGACTTAATAAATTCTTGTTCAACTGAATTGTCCTTGAAAATTTCAAAAGCTTATTGTTCCCAGGCTTACTGAGTCACTTAAGCTCTATGATGGGTTCTCCTCAATAGTTTCCCCATTCCTATATGGTAAATCTGTAAAGTGCCAGTTCACTTGATTTACCCTCTAGTTTTCTTCCCTCCCAGAATAGTAGAGTCAGTATTGTAAAACATGTATATGTAAAGATATTGCAAATGAAGAGTGTGGTAAATTTCCTTAGGATGGGGCATCTATTTCTTACATGTCTTCAGGTAAAACTGTTGGGTGTGTTAGATGTTAAGAGAAAGTATCAGGACTTTGAGTTAATGCCACATAAATATGGACTAAAAGAACTAGAGAAGAGAGGGGACATCACAAGTATTTAAAGGAATGCTGTGTGTAACAGGGGTTAGATTTATTCTGCTTGACCCTAGAGGGATTAGTTTGGTTATAAATTTAACTAGATTTGGGTTTAAGTCCCTTCCAGCTCTGACATTCTATGGTCCTTTATATTAATAAGTAGCATCTTTCAATCTCTTCTGTCCTTTTCCCTAAACGTTAATATTTCCTATTGATGATAAGTCTAAACTTCAGAATGGTGTTCAGAATATGGCAGCTCCATGGACAAAAAGCCCAACACCCATCCAGCCCGAGAAGAATTAATCCATTGGCCTCCTAGGGAAGTTGTAGCTTTAAGATTAATCTTAATTCTGTTTCTAACCTATAAAACAGAACTAATTACAGAATTCAAGGCTTTCTAACATTTTTTAGGTGCCTTGATGGGAACGTGTTGAAATAAATACAAACATTGAGATAAAACAACCATTTTAATAGTATTAACTCTGCCAATTAATGATAATGGAAGAGCCGTCCAATTAGCTAAATCGCTAATAGTTTTATCAAGCAGAGGTTGGTAATTTAAAGCAAACAAATTCTTTCTAATTTTATCCACTTGCACACCAAGATATTTAAAGGATAACAGGGGATCCAATAAAGCGTATTGCTCAAGTAGAGCTATATTTAAATCTCCTAATGGCGATAACAGAGTGTTACCCCAATTAGCTAGGAAACCTAGGCAGTCAGTAAATTTGTCCATAACATCCATAATTTGGGGTAAAAATAAATGAGAAACCAAGAAAGGTGCTTCTTGTGATCATTAGGTTGGTTATTGCTGTCGATTTGGAAAATAGACAGTGACCTAATATTAGGACTTAATCTGATCTCTTCCAACAACACAGCAGTAACTCTGGATTCACGTGGCCACTTTGAGGACTTTTTCAAGCTTCCTTCCTTCCTTCCTTCCTTCCTTCCTTCCTTCCTTCCTTCCTTCCTTCCTTCCTTCCTTCCTTCCTTCCTTCCTTCCTTCCTTCCTTCCTTCCTTCCTTCCTTCCTTCCTTCCTTCCTTCCTTCCTTCTTTTTTTTTTCTTTTCTTTATTTCTCCCATCTCTTCTAGACTGAAAGTGCAGCAATCACTCAGTCATTTCTTCTGCTGATCCATTAGAAACACAGACCTGTTCTGGATCTAATCTAGACTGGTGTATATGTCCTTATGTAGTCTACTAAATCTCTATCTTTCCAAGGCTCACCATATTGGTGTCACATTTCTTAAGGATGCCTGATTGGCTTTAGCTTTATTGCTGTGCAGTAATATTAATCTCAAATGATCCCAGGCTCAAGGATGATAGGTGTATATGGAGCCTCCCAAACACTGAGCTAGCTCTGGCAATTTTGTTTTCCTAAAACACAGATTCAATCACTTTCTTCCTCTATTAAGTAAGCTCCAGTGGCTCTCTATTATATTTAGAATATAAACAATTTTATATGGCATTTAAAGCTCTTCACAAACTCGTCCCTTTCTATATTTTCAATGTTTTGTACCTCCTTGTATTTTATGATCCAGATTTACTAGCCTGATTGCTATCCTTTATACATATTGTTCTTTAGTCTACCTCTATACTTTTGCATTTGCTGTATCCCATATGTGCAATGCTCCCCCTCCTCATTTCTGCCCCCTTAAAATCTCTGGTTTTCTTCAAAACTCAATTCAAGCATCACCTTTGACAGAAGGGCTTTTCCAGAGACTGCTAATGCCTTTTCCTTAGGAAGGAGTATCTTGTATTTACTTTTTATGTATCTTCAATACTTCTTTATATGTTTGTTGTCTTTCCCATTAGAATGCAAATGTTTTGAAGGTGAGTATTTTGTGGTGATTGTTGTCCCCAGAACTTAAAAATTTTTTTCTTAGCATGTAGTAACTATTAGCTAAATGCTTGTTGATTGATTGTGGGCTCTCTCAGGATATTAGCTACATTTATATTACTTTCCATCAATGTTGGCACTGTCATGGGGCATAATGGCAGCTGCTTGTGCACTGGATAGAGCCCTGGGGCAGTTTAGGAAGCAGAGTTCAAATCCAGCCTCAGACACTTATTAGCTGTGTGATCCAGAACAAGGAATTTAACCTTTGTTTGCCTCAGCAAAATGTGAAATTGGAATAATTATAAAATGGGAATAATAACCACATCTACTTTCCGGGTTGTTGTGAGCATCTAATGAGATAATACTTGTCAAATGCTTAGCACAGTTACATAAGCACTATAAGCTTGTAAGTGTTATATAAGCACAGTGTAAATGCTTAGAGTGCTGTCTTCCTATCAACACATAATAGATGACAGAATCATGGGATCAGGAGGTAATTTAGTGTACCGTCCACTTAACAGGTAATATGGAACAAAGAAAAAGATACCAAATATAGAGGTAGGAGAACCAGAGTCAAGAAATTGAGAGACAGAATAGCATAATGGTTAGCACATGGGACACAGAGCTAGGAAGTTGTTGTTTTCAATCATGGTGACTTTGTGATGTCATTTTGGATTTTCTTGGCAAAAGTATTAGAATGATTTGCTATTTTCCAGCTCATTTTATAGATGAAGAAACTGAGATAAGCAGAATTAAGTGACTTCCCAGGGTCACACAACTAATAAGTATTTGATCTCAGAGATCATCTAATCTAACCCGGCCTCTTTGGATAGATAAAGGTACCAAGGACTAAAGAGGTACAGTGATTTGGATGTGGCCATGTTGGTAGTAAGTGGGGTCCCAGATTCCCAAATTTCCCATCCTGCACTCTGCCTCTTCTACTATGCTGTTATTGGAGTTACGTGCTCTTGATGAACTCGCCTTACACTTCAGTTTTCTCACTTGCCATGTAGGCAACTCGATGATCTATGAAATCTCTTCAGAGCTCTAATTCTAGTTGAAAAGAACATTTCAATTTAATGTTAAATTATAGACTTATTTAGTTAAATTTCAGATTTTATATTTCTGTCTCTCTATTTGTATGTCTTCATTATATTTAAATCTAAGATTATAATCAGAATCTCAATTCCCAAATAAATATTCTTCAGCTTAATGTCCTTAGTGGAAAGAACACAGGGACTAAGTTAGAATACTACCTTTATTTATAATTTCTTATGTGATTTTAGACAAGTCATTTCTTCAGTTTCCTGCTCTCTTTCAGTTTCCTGATCTGTAAAATAAATGGTTTGGACTGGATGGGCTCTAGGTGGCTCAGTAGGATAGTACTAAGCCTGAAGTCAGGAAGACAGTAATTCAAATCTCACCTCAGATTCTTACTGGGTGTTACTTAACCCTGCTTGCCTCAATTTCCTCAACTGTAAAATGAGCTGGAGAAGGAAATGGCAAACCACTCTGGTATCTTTGCCAAGAAAACCCAAATGACATCACAAAGAATTGGAAATGACAGAAACGGGGACCCTTCAGCTCTACAAGATTGCTAGTATAAAAGTGTAGCATATCAGAAAACCAATCTGGGATCTAGTTTCAGTCCTACAGCCTCTGGCTCTGTGATTCTGAAAAAAAAAATCTCTGAATCTCAATTTTTTTTTCATCTTTAAATCAGTGACGTCTCTGAGTCCTCCCAGCTGCAACTTTATGATTCTATGAAACTTTTGCTCATTTCTGATATAAAACACAATTTTGAAGGATAATAACAAAAAATTCTGCTGCTTCTGAAAGCAGTGGCTCTTGATTTAGAAGATTTGGGTCCCAATCTTCCCTTTGATGATTCCCACTTGTGTAATTTTGAGCACGTCCCATTCCCTCTTTGGATCTCAGTTTCCTCATCTGTAATATCAGTATTTTGAATTAAATGGACTCTGGAGCCCTTTTCAGTGCTAGAGCTTTGATCTTATGATCCTGGGAGATTTTTTCACAATGTACATCACTAAGAGGGAGGAATTATATCTTGGGTTTAATTCAAGTGATAGTTGACCAGCACCTAAAACTTCAAAAACCCCGACACATGTGATATGATGGAGTTGATCCCTTTGCAGATAACCCCTTCAGAGGACAAATGTCCCCTCAACACCCCTGTTGGCTACAAATATAAGAAGCAAGCCTAAATATTGGCTTCTAAGCCCCTCACTGTGGTTCACAGCTGCACTGGCACTGTTCCTCGGCTACTACCCTGGAGCCCAGACTGAATAAATGCTCTTTGCCGGGCTCTGGTTTTCATTTTCTGAAAGTTGTCATACTCTATGAGTGGGAACAAGACCCTTGTCAGATGCTTAAGCCTCTTGCATTATAGTTTCATTCCAGAATGGAGAAGAAAGTCAAAAGAAGTTACTAAAATCAATCTCTTGGCAACTGTGGTTAACTATTCTTTACATTGTTTTCCATGGTCTTGCCACCCCTACAGTCGGCTCAGAAGAGAGCAGCTCTTGCATTACTCAATACAGAGGGGGCAGAGTTGGAATCAGTTGTTGCCTAGACAAAATCCCCAGTCATCAGCCTTATATTAAAGCCACTATTTCCTAATTTTCCAGTCTTATTTCATATTACTTTCTTACGTTTTAATCAAACTGACCCGATTATTGATCCCTTGGTTGGTTGGCTGTTGTTCCTGGTTCTTGAAGACATCACTTTCTTGAAAATGACACTATATGACTATGTTAGAGTCAAGTGACAATGTATCTGACTGTGGCTGATTAGACCAATGCAAACTTGGAATGCTCTACCGCAGGTTGGGCATAAATTGTCCATGTGCACATTCGGGGTGCATTGTCTAAATCTGTGCATCTCACTTTTCTTTGGAGCTACTTCAATTCTGCTTTACTAATAAAACACAGAATATTCTCTGATGACAGAAAGCCATGCCGGGTGGTCCTGTACCAATGTGAACCATGTCATCTAATCAATCAATTAACAAGAGACTCCTATGGACCAAGTGTGGATGCTAATCTCTGGTGATTTGAGGAGAGTTAAAATAGCTTTTGCCCTGGAGACACTTACATTCTAATGGCAAGATGGAGGAAAACCCATATGTAGGAACATATAATATAGAGCAGAAGGAACCTTAGCACAGAAAGTTCCAATAGCTGGAGGATTGGGAAAAGCCTTCAAGTCTTGAGGCTTGAAGAAGTCAGGGAAGCCAGGAGAAAAAAATAGTTTAGGTACAGGAGAGGGCCAGCTGGAAGTCCTAGATTTGGGAAATGGATCATTCTTGGAAACTAGGTTCCTACCTTTGGATGGGAGAATGTGGGAAGGTGTAAAAAAGAAGTGAAAGGTATAAAGAAAATGTTAGAAGACTGGAAAAGTGGAAGGAGTTTTAAGCATGAAAATGATGAAGTCTTGAGTTACTAGGTAGGGTTGGCAGAGAAGTATGGATAAAATTATTCCTTGAGGCAAGCAGGGAAAGGCACTGGTGAGGTTCAATTCAACCTAATAGTCCCACCCTCTGGGGAAGCTGTGGGCAGCCTCACCTTGCTAGGTCCAGTCAGAAATCTGAGTTATATCAAACCTCTGAGGTTAATTTTCTCCTCATTCAGTTTCTTCTCATAGGCTTCACACCTAAGCTTCCCTCACTTTTGTCACTAACTACCTAGATTGTTAATGTCTCTGAAGGCCAGGCTAAAGATTTTGGGCCTTATTTGATGGGTAATGGAGAGCCATTGGATTTTTGTTTTATTTACTTAGAAGAATTGTGATACAGTCAGTCAGGAGAGTTCCAGAGGAATATAAATCTGAAGTAGGTCTGGAAAACATAGTCAGGGCAGGCTAGAAACAGAAAATAGGTTTAGTTTGGAAATTACTGAGAAGTCTGGATATGAACAGATAAGAAATTTTGCTAGAGCTGTGACAACTGAAGGACATCACAAGGAATCATCTATAGGATTTGGATTAGAGCAAGGTAGAAAAAGAGAAAGAAAAGTCAAGACTCACTTCAACATTTCAAGCCTGGTGACTGAGAGAATGATCCTCCCATGAACGGAAATAATTCATCTGTAAAATAAGCTGGTTGTGTAGGGTAATCCCTAGGGTTCCTTCCAGTTCTGAAATTTTAAGATAAGAATCTTTCCATTAAAATAGTTTCATATTTTGGGAACAGGTCTTCCATAGGGCCATTCTCTTGGGAGACAACCAGGATATGGTGATTGAGAATATCATCTGTGGAGGGATGTGAACTGCCATATAAATAGTTGCTTTCTACTCAGATTAGATATTCTAAATTACTTAAGAGAGCCATCACTCTCTATCTGTCTTTATGTACTCAGTTATTTTTTGTCTTTTCCATTAGAGGCCCTGTAGGACAAAGTATCTTTTTTATAGAGGGGACCCTTGGCTTTCAAAGATTATAAAAGCATTATAAACTCTGAGAGATACTACCAAGTTGGAGACTCTTCTCTCTTTGTTTAATCCAAGGGATGCATTTTTGTGTCTTTTGTTCGAAGATCAGCTCAGGTAAGGTTTAAGAAGTTCATCATCACTGAGGGTGATAGATATTTTGGCCACAGCTGCTCTTGAAATTATAGCATCTTGGTGGGTGAAAACCTCATCCAGTGAAATCATAATATCTAGTTTCTTGATTATTTTCATCAGCAGGGGAAAGAGTAACAAATTCATCATCTGAAGACTTCATTGTTTTCCCAGATTTTCCACTTTCCATCACTCCTCCTAATCACTGTGAGAGCCTGTCTTAGATCAGGGTAGGAGCTTATTCTATCCATTATACCAGGTTAACTTTCAATCACATTCTAAGGATAGGGACTAGATCAATGATTTCAATCAATGATATGGGGAACTCATTTTTGAGGGAAACTTTTTCTACTTATACAAGCACTTTATTTGCAATACATCATGCTACAGATTTTTTAGAGCAATGAGAAATTATGTTATTTGTCCAAGATCCTGTAGCCAGTATATATTAAAAGTAGGACTTTGAATTCAGTTCTTTGTGGGTTCAAACCAACTTTCTAGCCATATATGACTCTATATCTTCCTTTACAGAGTGAGGTAATGTGGAGTTTAAAATATTTCAGGAGGAATGGACAGACAAACCCACTGTTCATGTGAACTCTTACAAATGGAACCAGATAACTTAAGCCATTAGTTTTACAGAAGGAAGGATTTTTCACAAATATAGATATTTCTGAAACTGGCTTTATTCTTCCATGGCTATTGGTGAGAGACTAAAGGGAATGGCAGGAGTGTGAAGACAATATCACGTGTTGATCCATTGTGAGCACAGTGTCTCATGATCCTGCAGGTGTTTGTTCCTCTGTGTCCATTTCAGTGCCTTCATGTCATCTCTTGGTTAGGGGAAGCCTAAGGAATTGGCTTGGGTCCCTTTCTTGGGTCAAGGCTCCTCTTCTGTGACCTTCAAAGGAAAAAGCTCAGGGTTTAAGGGCATGAACAGGCACCAAAGGGGAATCACTGGCCAGTGATGAGGTGAATGCCCACAGACATAGCTAATTGCTGCCTTCCTGGTACTTCATCCTAAAACCATTTCCCATCCCCTAAGGTTGTGTTTGCTTTAGTACTAGAGGTAACCTCTGACACTTACATTGAGGCAGGAAAACTACAAAATAATTTTTTTTGCTTCACAATTTAAAGCTATGCCTTTTCTGAAATAATTCCAAATATGAACTATATCAGTTTTATCTTCCATTAGAAATAGGGATGTTTAAATTTCTTAGGATCACAGAATCATATTGGGCTAGAAGGGACCACAGAAGCCATCTCATCCAACATCCTCATCTCGTAAATGAAAAAAAATGAGATCTAGGGAAGTCATCTGACTTGTCCAAGAGCTCTTCATAAGTTCTCTAAAAGCAGGTCTTGTGGCCATACCATTGCATCAATGGGCCATCTCTTATATTCACAAGCTTCACGTTTGTGCTGATATATAAATATGTCTTATATAAAATATATAAAAATGCATATATAAAAATGTCTTAAAAATGAGTTTTAAGATCATCCTACATCTTGGATGGGTACCAGTATGAATGAGAGTTATAGTATCCCTACTATTACTATGCTAGAAAAATCTGAAAAATGAAGACATACATAAAGGTAAATGCCAAATATACATAGGAATGTATATATATATATATATACATATACATACATATATATATATGAATGTGTGTATATATATATATATATATATATATATATATAGGAATGTGTGTGTATATATATATATATATATATATACAACTTTTTCTACACTAAATCTCATTAACCATTTTACTCTAATAAACAGCATTTCAAAAACAAAACAAAACAAAACTTCCTGGCCATGGCATAATTCCATGTTCAATTAATCTGATACAGTGTGTATTTGAGGAAACATTAGCAACTGGAATGTTCAATATGGATTTTCATGGATATGAAGAATCCCAAAATCTATTTTTGAAGACTGACAACATTTAAAAAATATTTTACAATTTTTGGCAAACACTCATTAAAATGAGGGGCAGCTGGATGGCTCAGTGGATTAAAGTGCTTGGCCCAAAGGCAAGAACACCTGAGTTCAAATCTGTCTTCAAACACTTACTAGCTGTGTGATTCTGGGCAAGTCATTTAATCCTTATTTGCCTTAATACACTGGAGCAGGAAATGCAAATCAGTCCAGTATCTTTGAAGAAAACCCCATGGACATTATCTTTTAAGTCACAAAGAGTTGAACATGACTAAGTGAGTGAACAACAAAAACTAAAAGGGATTTTTTCATACATACAGTATAACAGCAAAAGAGGATTATCCATGAAATTGGATCTCTATCATAAGTATGTCACTTTTCTTTTTAAATATATTTAAGAAGTGCTTTTTGACTTTTTATTTCAAAGCCAAGTTGGCTACATTTTTTCCTCATGGCTTTCAAGGAACCATTATGGCCATAATAGGTGGCCATGAGGTGCTATACAGGTTCTTTCCATTCCTGTTACAGTTCTCTGTTGTTTCACCTGGTAGCCATAGTAGAGTTGGGCTAGGTTCAGAGACACTTGCATCTCTGTGAGACTGAGGGTTTTATTCTCTGATCTGATTGGCTGGAGCCTCCATTCCAGATGGTTTTCCTCCACTTTTAACCAGCAGTGATTAGTAACTAAGATTACCTCCCCACTTAACCAATTAATATCAATTAGCTTTTACAGAAGGACATTGAAGATTTAGCAAGAACTATCAGCTATTTCCTTGAAAAATCTCTCCTAAGGAATTTTATTCTCTGGGGAAAATGGACTCAAACTTAATGCTGTTTCAACATAGCATTGGCCCCACTAAATTTACATTCAAACATGCCACCATTGCTTAATAAATCCTCGTTTTATCTACTTTTAGGTTGAAAGTTTCTTCTTGCTGCTGCTGAAGGTTACTCTTTGTTTTTGGAACATGCAAAATCTGGCATGAACTTTCACTTTTGGTCTCTTTAAGGATGCCATTGGAAGGAAAGATTCTATGTCTCTGTCTCTTTTTCTCACTATCTCTCCCCTCTCTCTGCTCATATTTAGCACAATATTGGAAATGTAGGAGATGCTTAATACATGTTTATTGCCTGACCAACTTGTAAGGTTCATCTAGTCTTATTTCCTCATGATACAGATGAAAAAACTGAGGACCTGAGAAATAAAGTCCTTTGCCCAAGGTTACACAGGAAGTCAATGGAAGATATAATTCTTTGTCCTTTGATTATCAATCCAACCACCTTCCCATTGCACCATTTTATTACAGTCTCAGCAGGATAATCTGATCCAACAAGTAGCAACTGCCTTGGTGGTTCAATAAAGTTTACTTCTTTTACATTCCTCTGGAATGCTCAACAGGCACATGGTTTGTGGTTGAAAATTATTTTCAATTTTCTTGTTGTTTTGTTTGGCAAGATTTTTTTCTTTGAACAATTCCGCATGAACCACCAAGAATTTTTAATTTCAATGAGTGGTTTCACAGGTGCTTTCAGAGGCTGAAAATTTGCAAAAGAGGGAAACTTTACCCTGAGTATTGCTTTAATCTATTGTTGATCCTGGGAGGTAACTGATTTTCTTCATTTGGATATTGATTAGCCAAATAAATTTGTAGGGAATAATAAATATTATTTGAGAGTGTCCATTTGAAATATTCATATGGGGAGGCAGTATCAGCCCCTATCTTAAAAGCCATATTATGGCCAACTTTTTTTTCTGTAGTTTTTCTCAGAGTCTATAACTTGACTGTATCACAATAAATAGAACACTAGACCTATAGTCAGAAATGTATGCTTTCAAATCCTTCTTTAGATATTATCCTGTCAAGTCACTTAATCTCTATTTGCTTCAGTTTCCTTATCTATAAAATGGGGATAAAAATAGTATTTAGCACTCTCTCTAATAGATAAGTGACAAAACTGTTCTCAAAAGAACTGCAAACTATTACCAACTATATGAAAGAATTAATAATTAAGATTATTAATCATTAATAATGAGAGCAATGCAAATTAAAGCAACTCTTAAGGTTTTACATTATACTCTGCAAAGTGACAACAAATATGAAAAGTGATGGGGATAGATAATATTGGTGGAATAATGGGAACACAGGCACTAGGGTATCATTGATGAAGCTATGAATCTGTACAAGTATTTTGGAAAGAAATTTGGAATCATGCAAATAAATTGTCCATTCTCATTTGATTTAAAGATTCCACTATTGGGATTATACCCCAAGGAGATTATTGATAAGAAGAAAATCACCATGTACAACAAAGTATTTATAGCAACACTTTCTGTGATAACATAGAATTGCAAATAACATGTATGGCCATTGATTAGGAGAATAACTTGAGAAATTGTGGCAGATACATGCAATAAAATGTTACTGTGCTGTGAGAAATGATGAATGTGGTGGACAGAGAAGCACAGAAAGAGATCAGCATGTACAGATGCAGAATGAACTGAGTAGAGCTACCAAAACAATATATACAATGACTGCAAGACTGAAAGGACAATCAGACATATACAAATCAAAGGCCAAAGTTGTAAAATTATGAAGATCAGACATGATGTGAAAGAAGCCTTATGAGAAGACACTTCCTACACCCATCCATTCATTGAGATGGTAGGATCTCAGGTGTTACATAGTGTACATGTTTTCATCCTTTTTTTTGGGATATATCAGCCAGTTATTTCTCTCCTTTAAATTAAAAAATACTGTGTATTATATAGGATGGTTCTCTGGAAGAGAGAAGAAAAGGGAGAGATAGTGAAGGAATATGGTGATATAAAAAACAAAAGACATCAATAAAATCTCATTTAAAAAATAATGATAGCACTTAGTTCCCAATTGTGAGTAGTCATGAGGATATAATGAAATAATATTCATGGAACTCTTTTACAAATCTTAAAATGCTATGTAAATGCAAGTTATTATTATTTTCCATATAATAATGAATTGTTTTCTAATGGGCTTCTATTCTGCTGTTGAATGCAATCTCTTGGAGGATAGGGACTATTTTCCTTTTTTGTCAAATGAGACAAATTGTGTAAAGTACTATGTAGACTTTAAAATCATATTGTGTATGTATATGTATGTTGTTATTGTTATTATTATTATTCTCTTTCTAACCCCAGTGCAAATAGGAGCTAGAAATCTTGATCTAGAGAGGTCATTAGAGGTCTTCTAATCAAACCTGTTCCTTTCATAGATGAAGAAACTGAGATTCAGATTGCTTAAGTGACTTGTTGGTAAGTGGCAATGCTAGGTTTTGACCTCATGTATTATGTTACAAAATTTAATGCATATTTCACTGTAACTCATATAGGATATTCAGAAAATCTGAGGTTGGTTTGTATCTATTAAGAAATATCTTTATTAGAAAGTACTTCAAAATATGTGTGAAATTGAATTAAATTGAATTGATTCGAACTGGACAATTCACTCCATCTTTGAGGTTGTGTTTACCTAATTCCCCTGACTCAACTATTTGACAATTATATACTTTTGGGAGTAGACATTGGTAGCCCTAACACATGGTGTTGGGGAGACTATACCTTACTAGATAGAATATTGATTTTGAAGACTGTGGAGTTGTATTTGGATTCTGGCCTGGAGCATTGGCCCTTCTACCATTTACTGTATGATCTTTGGAAAATAACTTTTACTTCAATGGGTCTCTATAAAAATGAGAGGAATAGATTAGACCATGTCTAAGGTCTCTCTCTGTCTCTCTGTCTCTCTGTCTCTCTCTCTCTCTCTCTTTCTGTCACTCTGTTTCTCTCTCTCTCTGTCTCTCTGTCTCTGTCTCTGTCTCTCTGTCTGTCTGTCTCTCTCTGTCTCTCTCTCTATCTCTGTCTCTCTGTCTGTCTGTCTCTGTCTCTCTCTGTCTCTCTCTCTCTGTCTCTCTCTGTCTCTCTGTCTCTGTCTCTCTCTCTGTCTGTCTCTCTTTCTTCCTCTCTGTCTCTATCTGTCTGTCTGTCTGTCTCTCTAAGTTTTATCTATTGGTAAACCAGGAGCAAACATAAAATAAACATTTCAGATTGGCTTTAATTGTCTTAATGATGGCAGAATTGTCCATTTTTATTATATTTTAGAGATGGGGTGGATTTTGTTTTTTTATTTTTAGCTACTAAATTATTGATTCCACTTCATTTGTCTTTGTCACACATTTAAGAACCATACCACTTATGATAACTATGTATTTTGTGATTTTGAAAATGTTCATTTACTTCTGTGGAATTTAATCTATAAGATAAGGGGTTTGGCGTAGATAATCATAAAAATTATCCCTTATGTTTCACCAGTTAACCACATAATAATAGCTAGCATTTACATAGTGTGTCGGGGTTTGCAAAGCATTTTATAAATATTATCTTATGTTTAGCTTCACAACAATCTTAGATGGTAGATATTATTATCCTGATTTTTACAGATTAGGAAACTGAGATTGAAAAATTAAGTAACTTGTCAAGGATCTGACTAATAAATTCCTGGATCAGAATTTGAACTTGGATCTTCCTAAGTCCAGAACCCATCGATTGTGTTATCCATTGTTCCAAAACTCATGTGGTACTTTAGCATTCTGTAAGCAGCTGGGGGACACCATAGTGCACAGAGTTCTGGGCCTGAAATCAGGGAAACTCATTTCCCTGAGTTCAAATCTGACTTCAAATGCTTAGTAGCTGTGTGATCCTGGCCAAGTCACTTAACCCTATTTGTCTCAATTGTCATACTTAAAACGAGCTTGAGGAGGAAATGGCAAACCCACTCCATCATCTCTGCCAATAAAACCTCGAATGGAGTCACAAAGAATTGGACCTTAGTGAAACAATTGGACAACAAGAAGCATATGAAGACCTTGTCCAAAATACTCTAGATGTTCAATGACTTATTTAAGGGGGAAAAGAACCTTTGCCTTTACGACAAGAGTGAAGGACTAAAGTTTTTAACTATTCCCTTTCCCTTTACAATATTGGTAAATTCCTCTTTGGGTTTATCAAATCCTCAAGGTAATTTTCCTGAGTACAAGTTGACTGAGGCTTTATGGGAGTAAAAGAAATTCACTTGCATCAACACAATTAAAAAGGAGAGCTGGGAGCTTCCTGAGGGAGGTGGGGATAGTAGATAAGATTAAAAAAAATATTAGGGAGATTTTTTGTATTCTATCTGAGCATGTCTATGGGCCTGAAAGACAAATAAAAAATGTCCAAAACCTATAGGTTAGATTTCAGCCATGTTGGATAGTCAGACTCATAAATGAGCCCCTAATATCTCACAATGAACTTAGGATAGCAAGATGCTACAGAATCAATTGGGACTTTTGTTACATCTGATTCATCATAACTGGTCATATTTAAATGAGTTGAGATTAAAGTTAAGATTTATCTGCTTAACTAGAGTGATTCTTTTCAGAACATTTTCTGAACCAGATGATTATTACGATGACTGAAATAACCATGATGATTAACCATTAATATGTTTGAACAGCCATAACCACTACCACCACTCCCACCACTTCTGCAACTCAACCTATAACCATCTGATTTGAGATGTCTCATAAGTGACAACTTCAAGATGTTCCAGACATTGCCTTTGTTCCAAGAACCTACTGATGAAGGCTTCATACCCCTATTTCCCCACTTCCAACCATATGGTGTATTGTGTTGCCATATTTGACTTACTCCATTTAATTCAAGAGTATGTCCAACAATAGGTCACAGTGGCAAGAACTCTTGTGTTTGGGGCCAGAGGAGCTTGATTCAGACCCTGGCTGTGCTACCACTGAGATCTTAGGTAAATAATTGACTCATTCTAGAGTCTAGTTTCTTTATCTGTAAAAAGAGGCTTTAGATGATAAGATCTCTTCTAGCTCCAGAGCTACAATCTGAGGAGCCTCCGATTGGGGCAACAATAGATTGTTATGAGTTCTCAGCGTACAACTTGTGTATCATCTTAACAACTCTAAAAAGGTCAAAAGGGAAATCCACATTGTAAAATTGCTTCTTTTTCTAGTAACTATCATCCATCTATCTCTCATGTGCATGTATAACATGCTTATATCATGTATACATGCCATGTATAAACATACAATATACACATACCTATCTATACCTACTTATTTATAGAGCTAGCTAATTTCTATCTTTATCTATTATATGACTATATAAAGCTTTATGCATGTATATAATATATTAATATTTATCTATTGATATCAAAATAGATATATCTATATACATGTTTTGTATAGATGTGTGTACACGTGGGCATGTGGAAATTTATACAATGTATATTATATATATACACACAAATATAATATATATGACAATAATAATATCCATATACCTAGCTATGTCATATACATATATAACATGCTTGTATCATGCATTCATGTCACATATACATATATACTTGTATAATACATGTATTTTGATATCTTTGTCTACTCATCTATAGATAAATCTAACTCTTTCCATATGTATATGTATATCTGTATGTATCAATCTCTGTTATATAAATATATAGATGTATAATATATAGAAATGTTTTTATCTATATATGCCTGTACATATACATGTATGTATAGGTACACATGTATGTCTATGTGTATAGGTATACAGGTGTATATGTATCTATCAATACCTATGTCAATATCACTTATCTGTCTATTTATCCATCTTATTTTCTATCTATCATCTACTTTTCAATCTACCCATCTCTCTATTTTTCTACCTGTCTCTCCCTCTATCTTTCTATCTGCTTATCTACCTACATCTTGGGGCTGACAATTTGTTAAAAGTGGGCAGAGAAACACAGACCCCAATACACTGTCTTCCCTGAGCATCAGGTGACTCAATTGCTCTTGAATTTATAGAGTTCAGAGTTTAAAAGCTCCTATTTTAAATAGAGTTAGGAATCTCTCTGAAGGGATAGAATTTCACCTGGAGTAAATTTTTTCTCTTTCCTTTTCTTTTAAATGGAGTTTGAATATTCTACAGAGTCCCAAAGCCTGTGGTGAAATGTAGCGAATCATAAACAAAAATTTAATTTAGAGTTTTGGCTCATGTGAATGCCGGGTCTCATTCTTCTGGCCTCCATTGGAAGGAGCTGCATCGGGTTGGGAGGGGGAAAAAGTTATTGAAAAACAAAGATTCTTTTTTTGATCAGTTACCTTTCCTTTCAAAATTGTCAGTCTAATTATAACACGTCTCGAGGGCATATGCTGTTGTGTCAGAATCGCACGACTAGGTGGTTGTTGGCTCCTGGCCCAGCCCAGTCAGGCTGGCTTACTGTTATTACACAACAACACACATTACTGAGTGTCTTGTTACGTAATCACCCTTCCCATTGAGAGGTGCTGCTGAAAGCCATTACGTCAGTCCTGTTCATTTCACAAGAAATTCTCAGAGTAAAAATAAAACCATCTTGACAAATGAGAACAACTGTACCTCCGACAGGGACATAGCATCTCGTACACTATTGTGCAATAGCCCAAAGAGAACGGAGTTAGTCCATTGGGTGTATTTCTTTTACAGTGCTTCTTGGGGCCAGTAGTGAGCAGCAACACCTTTGGTATACTGCTTTATTTATTTATTTTAAATTTATTTTAGAGTTTTTCTTTGTGTAGAATAGAGTAAGGCAGTGGTACCATTGTCTATGCTTATGAGAATTTCTTGTGGATTGAAAAGAGAATATGATCTCCCTTATAGAGTGCAAGAGGTAATTCTAGGGGACAGGTCATGGAAGAGTGACTTTTAAGCAAGATACCTTTTGTAGGAGTTATTCCCCTGGAGAACATAAAGTAAAAATAGCTTTTGATTATTCTCTCTCAGTATAACTGGTTTCCTTTGTAAAGTTATGTACATTATTATGTAGTAATAATTTATAACGTTATCCTGAGAAGGGCTCCGTCAGATTCCTAGAGTGTTCCATGACACAAAATAGATTAAGTACCCTTTTCTGAAGGGTTTTCTAAATGATAAAGTGAGACATATTTAAGAACAAGCCATGTGGGAGAGCATCTAGGTATAATTTGCTGCCATGTGGAATAATCTGCATAGTGGGGGAAGGTCAGGTAGGCTGGGATTGTGACCTGAGAAACAGCTATGGCTTCCTTGACCACTGAGGGGGCTTCTTGGCCCCCTCAGAACGCTGGCTCTTGTGCTTCCAAATCAAAACAGTCATTACATCTATTGGAGAATGTATGGAAAAAGACTTTTTTTGAGGTTAGAACATTGATGGGCCAGAAGTAGGGTCAAGGGGAGACTTTACCAGCCAGCCTTCCAATCCACAATTTCATCTTTTTTTATTGTTGTTACTGCCCAGAGCTCAAATGGCCAGTTTGATGTAAATGCTTTTGTTAGGTTTAGAAAACAACCAACACCCCCCTCTCTGCCAAGGGAATGAGAACCTGAAGGCCACTTTTCAGCCTGATGGGCTTTCCAACAGCTGAGATATTAAAACACTGAAAAACGGGGTTTATAATGGAAATGCTGACAGACTATTAACTATAGCAGCACTGTGCTAATAAATGGAATGGCCTGTCATAATCTCTAGTTCATAAATATGCAAATACAAGGCAGGGGATTTGCTCCAAAGTATGTCTCTATAATTTTAACTGACCTTTACTGATACCGAATGAGCCTGTTGCTTCTGTTTTTGAGCATTAGATATAAAAATCCTAGAAATCCAGCTTGCTGGTCAAAGTGTCTAAAGTTGAAGCTGGCATCTCCTGAAACTCTCAGCTGAGATTCTGTTGTCTTTTGTCTGACCACTCATTGTGGACGAATTCATTTCCCTCATCATCACCTCCTCTTTTTACCTAGGTGGGAAGCGGAGATGGGGCAGGGAGCAACCAGACATATTTTGCATTTCTCTCCTTCCCCCATCTGTGTACCTAACCTGCCACAAACCCATGGATACCTTCAAGGACAAACAGGCCATCTATACAGGAAGACATTGGAGTTTTCTCCATTCCCTTGCTTTTGGACCAAATGGGTAGTTGACCCAGTGGCTTCATACTTAATAACTTCAGTATAATTTGTCCTGAGTCTTTCAGTACAAGGTAAAGAGTTGGATGACCGACAGTTTTACAGATTTTTTCCCCCTTCTAACTATTTTAAGCTATGCAGTCTGGTATCCAAACTATTGATACTAGGCCAAATTGCCAGCAGGGGATGGATCTGTCCAATCTAGGAGCTAAATGAGTTACTGAGAGTCAATCTGGTTTTTTCCCTAGTTTCCTGGGTTTCCTTAGGCCTAGTCTTTCTGGCCTTCAGTCACATCCAAAGGGAGGCCTGGACCTATCAGTGGTTTGATCTCCTTTCTGTTTCACTTAGCCCAACGCACCTGAGAAGGGTCCTGGATGTTCTAGAGCTCCACTGCATTGTACTGAAGGACTTTGCCTCTACTCAATGGAAAAAGGAAGACATTTTGCTGCTACCATGATACATTGGGGACCTGGAAGGGAAAGGAAAGTAGAGAAACAAAATCTGTCATTGGAGTCCAGTGTTACTTCATTTGTTCCCTACTTCCCAACCATCTTGAGCATTACTCGGCATTTTGTTGTGAGATAAAAGAAATATTCTTAGAAATGGACTGCTTCAGTTTGTCCTTGCAGAATGAGAAAGAAAAATGAAAGGGTGAGGGGAAGCAATATAAAAGAGCAATGCTCCCACCCAGATGTCTCTAAGACACTGGGCCCTTTCTGCATTTGCGTGTCATCAATGCATCATTTTTCAATTGGAAATGTGTTTCTAATACTATTCACTAAAAAGCAAAAAATCCTTGAATTCTTCTTAGGGTCAGTATTCAATTACATGAAAAAAAATGTAGCAGACACAAGGTGGATTGTATGATTAAGGTAACTGGTATTTCATTGTAAATGATTAAATTAGTGGATGTGGTTTTAGTTTGAACTTTGCCATTTATACCATCTATACCAAAAATGCAGACATTTTTCTTCTATGTACATTGAAGGCCATGGTTAATCTAAATTGGCTTTCACCTTTTCTTTCTCTCAAAAGCACATACAAGAAGAGAAGGGTGTTCTCTATAAATGTATATAGGGAAGTTAATGCACAGCCAGTGAGAAATGTCTGTATTGTAGCAAACTGGAACCATCCTTGACTGGATCTTTCAGAAAACTCTCTTGTTCTTATAAAAATGGCCAGGGGAGAGGAGAGTCACTGAGTGGAGAGCTCTGATAAAAGTTTTAGATAGAAAAAATGAGTCATAACTCAAAACATGAAGAAGATGGTTAGCTTCAAATTTGTGATTAGGGCCTAGAAAGACAATTTCTCCACAAGCAAATATAAAGCCATCTGTTTGATATTTAAAACTCTTCCTAACCTGGATCCTTCCTATCCAAAACAGCTTTATTACAAATTTTGGGACTATTTCCCCAAACTTCTACTTGGTACATTGGGTCCTCAGAGCTCAGGTGGCTTTTTGTCCCTTCAGATTTCTAAGAATTGGGGTGTAATTTTCTACTGCTATACAACCTTGGAGATCCCACCAGTGTGCTTCCCCCTTCTGATAAATGGAATAAATTGGTCATCCATACCTAACTAGTTTTTAGAAATGGAGGAGGGTATTAAGACTAAGGCCAGGATCTCTTCTCATCCCTAAATAGGGATTCCTTCTCAGGGACTAGACTGGAAGGCTGGAATTCTCAACTACCAGATGTTGCAAAACCTTATTTCAAACTACTCTATGAGTCTCAATCAAATTCCTTAACAAATCTAAACAAATTTCCTAGTTGAAATGTTGATTGATTCAGGTGAACAGGTTTTGGTTCACATCTTTGATTCAGTTGAGCGAAGTTCTCTCTTGACAAAGGTGTTGGGCTAGTATCTTGTTTGTTATTTTAAGTAGGGTGGGCTGAGTAAATTATAGACTCCTTTAAACTCAGGCTTTGTTCTTTTCTATACATCATGAAATCCAGACGATTTTGGCTTACTTCCTTCATCTTCTTTCTTTGTTTCCCATTTGTCCCTTGTGCTGAAATTCTGTGCCTCTTAGTTTCTTTGGCTTCCTTTAAGTTTCAACTTAAATTCCACCTTCTATAGAAAAACTTCTCAGGTGCAGCTGAATGCTACTGGCTTCCTCTCTGAGATTACCGTCCATCTATTATTTATATGTCTGCATGTAGCCAGTGATTTACATGAAATCTCCCCATCACAACGTCATCTTCTTGAGGGCAAACTCTTGTTTTGCTCTTCTTTTTTAGTGACAGTGCCTTGTACATAGTAAGTATTTAATTAATACTTCTTTGATTTTTAAAAATTGAATCCAGTGACTGGTTTTTCTCCCTTCTCAATAAGCTTTGTCTTCTCATGGGTATGAATAAATTCAATCTCTTTCCTGATAGCCAAAGACAGATAGATTGTCTCTCTTTTTGTGTGAATGTGTGTGTCTGTGCATATATGTGTGTATATAGACATATATGTGTATATATGTATATATACATATATGTGTATTTATTATATATATTTATATAGACATACATACATATGTATATAGACATATATCTGTCTATGTATATATATAGCAGTGCAATGTAAAGAGAGGCAAACCTGTAGTTAGAATGAACTTAGTTCAAATCTGGCCTCAGATACTTCTTAGTTGTATGACCCTGGTCCTGTCACTTAACCCTCAGTTCCTTATCTGTAAAATGAGCTGCAGAAAGAAATGACAAACTACTCTAGTATTCTACCAAGAAAACCCCAAATGAGGGAAGGAAGAGTTGGACATCACCGAAAATGTTTGAGCAACTGCAAACACACACACATATATAATATATATTTCCCCTTCCCTCAGAGGTCCTGCTCATAATGTTTCAATGTGCATATTTTAATGTTTTATATTTTGCTTCTGGCTTATTTAACTCCCTAGATCAAGTTATGGTGATTTGTATAATTGAGTCATCTCATTAAGGTCATTTGTGATTTGGATTTCTGGAATTGTAAATTTCCTTTCTAGGTTCCCCCATATTTCAGTTCTGGGGAAAGAGAATATAGCACCTATTATGCCAAGCATGGAACTAAGCACTTTTTATCAATATTATCTCATTTGATTCTCACAACATTCCTAAGAGGGAGGTGCTTTCATCAGCCCTATTTTGCAGTTGAGGAAACAACATGACTTGTCTAGGGTTACATAACCAATAAATATTTAAGGCTGGATTTGAACTCAGACCTTGCGGACTCTAGATCCAGTACTCTATGTACCAACAGGGTCTGTCTCTTCTTTGGTGAGAACAACATCCAGGTAGGAAGCTGCAAGGCAATAATTAGGCAAGATGCAAAACCCACTTGCTCTTTCCCCAGATTTAATCATGAATCACCTTGCACCTAGCCATGGATACTTTAGTTTCAGGACACTGATAGGAAGTATTTTTACCAGAAAAAAAGAACAATGTAGTTTTCAGTAAAAACTTACACTATGGATAAAGTTTAGAAATCAAGAATCTCATAGAAAGAAAGTTTACACAAAAGTCTCATAATTTGAGAACTTCAGAGATTGTTGCACAAAACAGACTTGAGAATGATTAAAGAAAATCAGATCTTTTCCCATTCTTACAGAATTATTATGTTGCTCACTACCAGAGCCTCTGGAAAACTTGACTACTTTTTTAGAATGTCCTTGTACACAGATTTTTGTCTGTTTGTTTCTTTTGAAAATATGTGCAAATGTAGAGTTGTTTTTATTTTTCTTCCCAAATTCCAAACTTTGTTAGGACTTCTTGGTCTTCTTTGGAAATTGCAGGCAAAGCATTTCTTTGTTTCTAGTCCAAGACTAATAAGGATCATGCCTTACGAGTTAAGGAAATCAACAGTGACAGAACGCCCTGACACAGCTCAACATTTTGGAAGAATGTAAAATGTGTTCATCCTAGTTGTAATTTCTAATGACTGTGTGAGGATGTTCTCACTCTTACTGATGTTTTATCCCCCAAAGAGATGGGTCTCTAAATAACTAGTTTCATGCTTACGACTTTTGAACTCCCCCGTGTATGCATCAATTACAGTACATTTAAAGAGTGGACTGCGTACCCTGGGAATCTAGCTCTCCATTAGGAAGATGTCAAAGGGACCGTATGAGGATACCATGTGAAACAATGTCATGATGCTTTATTTTCATTTTTATCTTACTTAAGATAATTTTCTATTTGTCACATTTTTTTCATTTCTACATTTAATCATCGCCTCCACCCTTTGAACAAATGAACAATAAATATTAAGCACTTACTGCAGCCTAAGCATTAATTATCCCAGGTGCTGGGGGAGGCAAGGGAGGCAAGAAAGGAAAAGAGTATATGGTGGCAGGGTGGATAATAAGATGGCAAGAAATTAGCTATTTCTTGATGGATGGCTAGATGTGACTTAAAGTAAAGTTATGGAAGAAGAGAGATATATCATTTCTTCTGGGAAATAGTCATTATTCTGTATCTATCTGTCTATCCATTCATTGCTCTAACTTTTCACTTTTTAGTTCTTCATTTATTCAATAAACATTTATTGATTACTTCCTAAGTGCTAGACATAGTGCTAAGTGCTGGGATATAGAATAGTACAGTTCCTACCCACAAGGAACTTATTTCCTATATGAGGGCTTGGAAATGTATATACCAATAATCATATACAAAATATATATGATGGAAGTACAAAATAATTTTCATGAGGAGGAGGGCACTAGTAAGTAGGAGAAAGGGAATTGGGAAAGGCATTCTGCAAAATTTGGTTTTCATACTCTATCTCTGAAGCCAAAGAATTCTTGACCAGGAATGACCAGGGAAGGATACCAGAATTTTCTTTTTGCATCTTTCCCCCTGTAGAACATTTATGTGGAGGAATAATGTATTCTATTTTTAACACTGTTGAGTGAGATACCAATGGAATAGCCAAAGAAGATAGGGGCAGCTGATGAAAGATGACCCAGACAAGTCAGACCAGTTGGAGGAGAGCTAAGAGAGTAGTGTCACAAAATACAAATTAGGAAAGTGTTTGACAGCATTAAAAACTGCAAAAAATTAGGGTTAGGATCATTGGTAACACTGAAAAGAGCAATCTCATAGTACAATGGTGGGTTCAGAAGTTAAATTGCAAGTCTAAGAAGAGAGTGGCAAATGAGAAAATAGAGGCCATAGATGCTGAGGATACTAAGAGTTTGAATATGAAATAGAGAAGAGATACAAGATGGTAGCTTGGAAGGAGAGGAGATTTTTTTAAAGCTGAGAAGATCACATTTATAAATCATGTATAAAATATCTTAAATTTTTTTTTTGCAAGACAGGAGGTGATTAAAGAGCAATTTAAATGTGAGTTGTCATTATCATCATCATTATCCATTTGCTTGTTTGTTTATCATCATTATTATTATTATTATGAAAAAGCCAAAGGATAAGCAGAAAGAGATGATCAAAGGTCATGATTCCAAAAGAGAAGGAAGAAAATGAGATTAGGGATACAGATAGAAGGCTTGACTTTGGCAAAACAAAAGGTCATTTCTTCATCAAGGACTGAAGCATAGGAGACAATAATAGATGATTGAGAGGATTTAGAGAGTTAGAGATATGGAACTGGAGAAAGAGGCATCTTATGGTATGACTTTTATTTAGTTCAGTATAATAATGGGGACTCCTGCTGAGAGGACATGGGGAAAGAGTAAGCTTGAGGAGAGAAGAGAAGATTTAGGAAATATATTGATCAGTTAGGGAAGAGTAAAAGAATTATCATGAAGTAGTAAAAGTCCAGTTGAGAGAACAGATGTAGTAAATTTGTAGGGTCCCCCAATAGCACAATGATATGAATAAATGGGGATAAGTAAAGGATGGGGATGCGTAAGTAGTGAGTAGAAATAGAGGAAAGAATACAGAGCTCAACAATGAAGAGAGAAAGAAATGAGAGCAGAGCAAGGATAATAGACTGGGAGAAGGGGAGAGAAAGAGGAAGGATGGAGAGACTGAAAGACATGGGGACTAGGAAGAATAAGTTAATGGGAATGAGGCCAAATGAAAATCAAAATGAGAGATTAGATTAGTCAGGTTTGGAGAATTTGAGAAATTAAGACACAACTTTACTTTTAGATGAATATAAGTTTATTGCATGATATGTAAGACATTAGTAAGAAACTCATATATATTCTCTTCTTCACGGCCATCTTTGGGTCTTAGTTTTGGCTGTTGGGAGGAAGCAACATCATACACAGAGGTAACAGAACTCCAGGAAATCAGATCTATCTAGGCAGATGTGGATGGCCCACAATCTGCTAGGAGGATTTTACAGGGGTGGAAAGATGAAAGAGAGGGCCTGATAAGCCAATCTAGGTGGGGCAAAAGCCAGCTACCATTAAATATTCTAAACAATACTTGGTTAGATAAAGACTGGACTTGGTGGAATTCCTTTGGAGACAAGGATCTGGCTCCTCTATATTGATTAGTCTATTAGATTAGATCTATTTATCTACACTGGCATTTCCCCCCCCCTCTTATGGGAAAAAGTATCCTGATTGGACACTTTTGTGTCAGAGATTATGATCAGAAAGAGAAATTTCAAGATTGTGAAGGTATCACAATTTGAGATGTTGGATGTGACCAGTTCCTGATCCCAAGGAGATAACAGACATGTATAAAGCAGATCATGATGATGCACTTTAAAGTAAACTAGGGATATCCAGACGTGGAAGTGAGAAATGAATGCATTCTAGGAATGGTCAAAAACTTGTGTATAGGTTTGGAAATGGGATGTTATTGTGAAGAATAGCAACAAGACTGATTTGGTTAGAAGGTGGACTTCATGAAAGGGTGCCATATATAATATAAATGGAAAAGCATGTTAAAGATAGTTTGTAAGGTACTTTGAATCCTTTTGTATTTAATCCTGAAGATAGTAAGAATTCACTGGAATTTCTTAGCAGGGAAGCTATAAGGTAAGATCTCAGGATTGTCCTTTAGGGGAATTACTTTGATGCTTGGATACATGATGAAATTGGACAAAGGAGAATTCAGATCCATTGGGAATGGGTCCTTTATTATTTGAGATACTGAGAAGCATTAGAGTACAGTGAAAAGAATAATACAGAGCTGGAGGCAGAAGTTCTGGATTTGAATCTTGACTCTGTTATTGTCTGACTTTGGGCAAATTAATTCTCCATCCTCATCTGGAAAGAGGGACAAACTAAATGGTCTCCATAGTCCTGTCTAGCTTGACCTTCTTGTCCAAGGTAGATGTGAATAGAATAGTAGCTACAGTTATGCGATATCTTGACAGTATTTTATGTATATTATCTCATTCAATCCTCACAACAACCCGTGAGGTAGGTGCTATTTTATTATCATTTCCATTTTAGACATGAAGAAACTGAAACTGAGAGTGATTTGCCTCTGGTCACATAACTAATGTAGGTTAGACAGAAGATCTGGACTTAGATGTTTTTAACTCCAAATTTGGTCTTTTCCCTATTATTCAACATTGCTTTTCCCTCTTACACTATCCCTTGCTCAGTCCCCAAGAGTCAAGACCATAAGGGTTTAGTATCAAGAACAAAGAAGAGTTTGAATGAAAACTTCTTGAATTTCCTTGAGTTTCAGAGAAGTCAACATTTCTAAGCCAAAAAAGAATGAGGAGATATGGTGACATTGTGGAGACCTGAGGCTCACTCGTTGATCTGTGAGACCCTTCTTAATGCATTTTAAAGGCTGCTTTCTCCCTAATCGTCAACACTTGACCTTTCAGTCTGATATTCTTCTGTATTATTAGATTGGATGATTAGTTATTAAATATACTGTCTCCAGTAAATAGGTAATTGTATAATGCAATGGCCCTTAGCTTTCCTGGGCCATGTACCCAGGATATTTAGAATCAGACTACTCATCCTTTTGTGCCAGAACCATTTAACCCTTTGTGTGTCTGGGAGTAGAAACAATTCTAAATGTTTTGGGATGACTCAAGTGGAAGAGCTTAAAAAAAAAAAAAAAACATCTTTAGTCCACAGAAGGAAGGCAGAGACCTCAGTGATTCCAGGGCTCCAATCTACATTTGCTCCTAAGTGTTAATGAAATCAGGGAAATGGTACATTCCCCATGGGCAGCTCTGGCAATTTTTATGAAGTGACAATTCTCCAGATCTAGGTACCTGCTAAGGGAGTGATCAAGCATTCCACAGTTGCCTTTCAGATTGTTTCCCAACCCAGTTTATGGTGAGAAGCTGTGATTGAAAGAAGCTTTTAATGGACTACAACAGCCTTCATTTCTCTTTGACAATTTCTCAAACTGGTGGGTGGAGTTAATAGTAATTATAATGAGTAGAGGTAGTATATTTATCAATTAATAAATAGAACAATCAAGTGTAATTTTTGCTTTTTAAGAATTTATTTTATTTGTAATTTTATGGAATAAAATAAGCATTTTCATAAAATGGCATAATAAAAAAGATGAGCATACATGAAACTACAAATCTATTATATACAGCTTGCTCTTCCTTTTAAATAGATAATAAAGTGATCATGTAAATTTTTTTCCCTTTTTTCTCTTCCCCTAATAACTAACATTAACTACAAATATACACACATATGTGTATGTGTTTGTGTATAATTCTTGTTTAATTTTTTCTGAGTCTCAGTCTCCTTATCTTTAAAATGAGAGAGAAAATATTATTTACCTATGTCTGTTTACCTTTCAGAACTGCTACTTGGAAAGAACTTTATAAATTGAGGGATAGCTTGAGGTAGTGGATTGAGTACTAGATTTGATAAATAGGGGGACCTGGATTTGAATTCTGCTTCAGATATTTACTAATTATATAACTGTAAGCAAGTCATTTAATCTTTCACTTGTTGACAAAGATAAGACTGCAATGATTTCTCTCTCAGGAATTTCTGTATGGGGCCTGGACTGGAAAAACGTTTCAGGGTTTGGGGGTCTCTGCTATTCCAAATACTCTTGGATTCCATGTCCTGATATATCTCTGTCAAATCTTGGGGGGGAATGATGACCAAAGTGATACCACTGATTTGACATGGCCCATGTTACCTTGTCTCTTAGGGCATCTTACTGTTTCTGTGAGATTGGATTATTATGTGCAATAGACTAGGTATTAGAGATAGATACAAAGACAAGAGCAAGGTATCCCCTGCCCTCTAATAACTTACATTCTATTAAACAATCCTGTAATTTTTGTTCCTGTCTTCTCATTAATCTGCCCTAGAAGGTCTAGCCAGAACCATGGACTTCTTTGCCACAGGTCTCTTCAATCCAAATATGCCTCTTGTCATTGGTGAGTAATTCTCTATTTGGTTTTGTGTTTGCAAAAGAAATTGTGCAATTGGTCTATAGACCTGAATACCAGATATACTTCCAGGGAAGTAATAGTTAAGTTTCAAACCACTTCTCAAACTTCTTTTAATTCATCACGATCCTACACAGAAGTAGCAGCTGTAATGAATTGAGTTTCTTTTAAGTACATTTCTAATTTTTACAGATTTATGTAAAAATATAGTTCTCATGTTAAAATGGTTTCGTTGGAATAGAAAGAAAATGATGAGCATGGACCCTGGTATGTGAAAAGGCTTTATCTGTGGTTCCAGAGACAGGACTATGTGTGTCAGGAAGGTTGCATAGGTTTCAAAGAAAACTGGGGACAACCAAACCATACATAAGGCTCCTTGTGGCAGGAGATTGGCTTACCTTAAAATGTAAATCTGATTTAGGTCAGGTACTTGGGGATGGGCTATGGAAAGCTTTCATATTTAACACTTCCAGTGTAGAGAATAAGGAGGTGGCTGAAGAATCAAGTAGACTTGGATTCAAATCCTGTCTCTGATAGACAACCTCTCAGGGCCTCACACAATTTTCTTAAGATTAGGAACTACAGAAAAGGAACTGATTTGCATCAGTGGAATCTTGGGTCTAGTCCAAAAAGAGAACCCAGATTGTTTAGAGTTTCATGTTGCCCCGATATTGGAAACAAAGATCCTTTTATCCAGAGGGATTGTAAGTCAATTGAATTAAAATGGATTGGTTTTTGAAAGAGTTCATGATTCATTTATTCAGACTGGGGGAAAATGAATTGAGCTAATATTCAGCATTGTTATAATAGTCCATGATGGGAAGGAATCTCAGAGCTTTCTAATATTTTTTTCATTCCAATGGTGATATACTTTAAGCTGCATTATCTTTGGAATTGTTCTCAGGAGAGAATAAAATGAGTTATTATGGAGCCATTCAACAAAGCAAAGCTGACCAATTAACAAGCATTTACTATGTACCTACTGTGTGCCAGAGAACATTCTGGGCACAGAGAAGAAAGGTGATTGTTCTCTTCTTTAAAGAGCTAATATTTTATCAGAAGAGACAAGCATGTGAAATATAGACATATACAACATATGTAAAAATATGAAATATATGAAAATATATTAAAAACAAACACAAAGTAAATGGAAAGAGGGCAATGGGAGCACTAGTCATTGAGAAAGACCAAATGTAGAAGGCAGAGTCTTGGAGGGAGCCAAGTTGGAGTGATTCTGTTGTTAGTTCTTTATTTTAGAGGTCCAATGATATCACAAGTGATGACTTGCTTGTGAAATGGAATTAAGTGAGACAAGAGTTGCGCAAAGTCATCAACCTCACTTTCTCTTCTAGAGTCATTTAAGTTCCATGGCAGGATAATGTACTTTCGAATTATGGGAAGTGGCCATTGTAAAGTCAGGAAGAGGGGAGATGCAATATTACATTTGAGAAACATTAAAAAGTCTAAATTGGCTGAATTGCAGAGTTTATGAAGAAGTAATATATTATAAGGAAAGGTAAATTGAGGCCAGCTTGTGAAAGGCTTTGGATATCAAACAGAAAAATATATATTTTATATAAAGGCAAAAGAGAATCATTGGGGTTTATTAAATAGAGGGAGAAGATGAGTGAATAGTCAGATTTGTGCTTTAGGAAAACCACTTTGATAACTATGGAGGTTGTTGAGTGGAAAGATTTGGAGGTGGAGAGAAGACCATTTAGGAGATCATTGTAGTACTGTGGGCAAGAAATGATGAGGATTTATCTGAGCAAGAGTAGAAGAGAAAGAATTCAAGAGATGTTAGAGAGGCAGAAAGTGATTGGATAGGTGGGATGAGAATGAAGAATCAAAAATCACATCAAAGTTGCAAACCTAGTCAGTTGGAAGGAGAGTGTTCCCTGTAAAGTAGGAGAATTCAGAATACTAATGGCCTTGGAAGGAAGGTAATGAGTTCTGTTTTAGATGTGTTCATATGTCTATGAGACATACAGTTTAAGATATTTATTAGGTTGTTGATGATTCATCCCTGGAGTTCTGGAGAAAAATTGGGGCTGGATATGTAGAGCTGAATGTCATCACCATAGGGATGATAATTAAACCCTTAGGAGTTGATGACATCACCAAGAGAAAGAGAAATAAGAGAAACCTTTGGTAAGCTAGGGAATGTGATTTGGATAAGGACCAGAATCAGAAACTGAGAAGAAGTTGTCAGACACTGCTTGGAGGAAAACCAAGAAAAAGTGATGTCACAAAAACAGAGAGAGGGGAGATTATCCATGAGAAGAATATGTCAATAGTGTACAATGGTGCAGAAGGATCAAGAAACATGAAGATTTAGAAGATGTTACATTTGGAAATTTGGAAATCATCTGTACCTTTGGAAAGAAAAGTTCTAGTTGGATGATTAGGTCGGAAGCCAGGTTTTGAGTTCAAAAGTAGAGCAGGGCAAAGAGCTGTGAAAATGGTTTCAGAAGATCCCTGGAAGGGTCCTGTCTCTACCATTTACTAGCTATGTGATTCTAGGCACATCTCTTGTCTCTTGTTTTCTCATCTGTAAAATAAAGGATTAGGCTAGATAATTTCTACCCTTCCAGCTCTGATATTGGTGGCTTTCTGTTGTCTCCATTACCTGTGAACTTATTTAAAAAAAAAATAAAAATCACTATAGCACTAATGGTCAATTTGAAAGATTATAATGCACTCCCTGGAAAACATTCAGCAATATGAGAACCCTTCATTGTCCCTCCCACACTGTGAGCCCATAACTATTGGAAATGGTTCAGAAAATCCAGAGCTTTGGAAATATCTCTGGTTAAGCTTTGGGGAACAGAGGAGACTACTCATGGCAGCTTTACACTCTCTTCCAGAGTTGTCATACAAGTCCAAAGCAAAGTCAAAATCAGTGTGAGGTGACATCACCAGCTCCCCAAATGATCCTCACATCACACAATCTTTAAACCCTGGTTTTCCTTATGCTCATCTTTTTTTTTTTTTGGATGTTCTCCAGTGTATCCATGTCCTACATAAAAGGAGGTGCACAAAATTAGACAGTGCTGCGGGCATGGTCTCATCAGATCAACTTGTAGCAAACAATCACCCCCTTCTTTTGGGAGTAAATCAGTTAAGAAGCATTTATTAAAGACCAACTATGTGCCAGGTACTGTGGTAGACAGTGGGTGTTCTCTTATTGTAGCTTAATTGTTAGTGGTCATTCAAGATTATAAAGAATGGGACTGTAGAAGGTGGGAAGGACAAAATGTCCCAGTTTTCAAAACATGTAAGAGAATAGTCTTCAGACAATAAGCCAATGAGCTTGACTTTGATTCTTGGCAAAATTCTAGATTATATCATTAAAGGGAGGATTAACGAACATACAGAAGGCAGAAGAAAGAGAGTTGGATTTAGAATGAAAACTCATGTGTTCGAAACCTTGGGTCTGGTATCAGCTTTGATTGGTTGCCACGTTACAGAAGGATACTGTGAACTTAAGCCAACTGGGCAGAATCTACTTTAGAAAGAATATGAACTTGAACCTGACACTACATCTAATATGTCATACTTATAAACTTCTGCAAAGAAAGGAGAGGGGTTTGTTTTCTCAGCTTTTCTTCAGGGCTAAACTTAGTCACTATGATTACATAGAATTAGATTTCTTTTTGTTGTTGTTGTTATTGTTGTTCATTCCAATTATATGTTGTACACATCATATATATTATTTCCCTGGTTAAGCTTACTTCATCTGGCATCAGTTCATACAAATTTTCCCCATGTTTCAGTCCTGATAGTCATTGTTTCTTCTAGCTCAGTAATTTTCCATTATACTCATATACCAGAATTTTTAAAAGTCATGTCTGAATCAGTTTAGACCCATCTATCTTCCAGATATGTGACTTGTCCTTTAAAATAATACATTATTTTTGACATTGAGACAGTTTAGTCTGCCTTTTTATGGGAGGAATTCCAAGAATAAGGCACTTGCAAAGACATAGAGAAAGGAAAACTAGACATATTTAAGAAAGACCATGGAGCTTATGATATGTGAAAGGAATGAATGTGAGATGGTCCCTGTCCTGAAGGACCTTCCAATTTAGTTGGAGGGAGAATATGAACACATATGAAAAAGTAGGGAAAACTAAAGAGAATTTGAACGTATAAATTCAAAGAAAGTAGAGATCTAGATATATTTGTTGGAAGATGTGGAATGTAAACCAGTATTGAGGGCTGAATAGAATCTAGTTATGTGGCTGAGAAGTCGGTGGGTTGCAGTATGAACAAAAATATGGAGATTCTAATGGTATCATGGAGTCAGCAAGAAGATAGATTTGGTTAGAGTAGAATTTCTTGTTGGAGAGTAGTGCACGGTTATTTTATATTATTTTGTATAGATTTAGTTTTAATTAATCCATGCACATATAATTTACTTCATTAGAATGTCACATCCTAGAAGGTGGAGACTGTGTCATCTTTGTCATTGTATCTGGCACACCAACCATAATTCTGAATTGAATTTTTGAACTGAAAGGTAAACTGTGGTCTGATTAAAGGGGAATTTGAAAACCAGATAAGCTTAGGCTTGATATCAATAGTCCTTTGGGAGGAATGACATAATTAAAGTTATGTTTTAGGAAGATCAATATGGCAAAAGCAGGGGAAAGAAAATTGGTTCTGGAGTCTTGAGACCTAGGTTCACATTTCACCTCTGTGTTCATCGTATTATGACTTTGTGCAAATTTAAAAAAATTAATATCTTTGGTCCTCAATTCCTTATTTATAAAATGAAGGGGTTGAACTATACTTCCTCTGTCGGGTCTTGCACCTCTAGAGCTTTTACCATCTTTCTAAGATTCTCTCAGTCCACAAAGAGTATGCAATAGTCCAGGTATTAAATTATGAATGCTTAGTTTAGGAATAGATGGAGGGGTAGGTCTTTGATATAATGCAGAAGGAAGAAACAATAGTAATTGGTAGCAGATTGACTATTGGATAAAAGGAGATGGATGAATCAAATCTGAGTCCAAATTGTTTAATTTAGGAGTAAAAGAAAAAGAATGGACAGAAATGATAGAGGCGAGAAGGGCAGTTTCTTTTTAGGGAAAGATACTAAATTTAGTTTTCATATTCAGCAAACGTGCTGAACACCTAATTTATACATGGACTGTGATACATCATCTTAATCTGGTATGTGTTTGTTGTTATGACTTAATTTATTTCTTATTTATTTGCTTTGTTTATTTATTATTTTTGAACGTTCATTTCTAAAAATTTTGAGTTCCAAATTTTCTCCCTCTCTCCCACCTCTCCTCTATCCACTGAGAAAGCAAATAAGACATCAATTATGTATATGAAGTCATGCAAAATATATTTCCATATTAGCCATGTTGCAAAAACAAAACAATAAAAAGCAAGAAACAGAGAAAGTGAAAAAAGTATGTTTCCATATGCACTCAGCATTCATCAATTCTGTCTCTAGAAGGAGATAGCGTGTTTCATCCTTTGTAATTTTCTTGGATCATTGTATTGAGGATTTGATCATTTTTCACAGCTGATCATCATTGCAGTACTGTTGTTACTATGTACAATATTCTCCTTGTTCTGCTCCCTTTACTTTGCATCAATTCATTCAAACTTTCTCAGGTTTTTCTTTAACTTTTCTGTTAGTCATTTCTTATAGCACAATGATATTACATCACAATTTATATACCACATCTTGTCCCATCATTCCTCAGTGGATGGGTATCCCCTCGATTTCTAAGTCTTTGTACCACAAATTAGCTCCTATAAATATTTTTCCACATATAAATGCATTACCCTTTTCTTTGATCTCTTTAGGATATGGACCTAATAATGGTATTACTGGGTCAAAAGGTACGTCCAATTTTATAGATCTTTGAACAATGTCCCAAATTTCTCTTCAGAATAATTGGATCAGTTTACAATTCCAACAATATTTCATTAGTGTTCTGATTTTTCTACATGTCCTCTATTTATCATTTTCATTTTCTGTCATGTAAGCCAATCTGATAGATGTAAAGTGTTACATCTTGTTTTAATTTGCATTTCTCTAATTAATGAGTGACAATTTTACATGTGACTATTGTTAACTTTGATTTCTTCTCAAAACTGCTTCTCCATATCCTCTGACCATTTATCAACAAAGGAATGGATATTATTTTTTTTATAAACTTAACTCAGTTCCTTACATATTTGAGAAATACAGTCTTTATCAGAGAAACTTTCTGCAAAATTTTTTTGCTTTTTTTTTTCTTTTATGTGGGGGAGAATGATCTTTAAAATGAAAATAATAGGACAAAAAATGTCTGCCTTGAAAACCAAGATAGTTTAGGAAATAGTAAGAGAGAAATTAGCTAGATGAGTTCAAATCACCAAAATTAGATGAACTGCATCCTTATAGGCTGGTCACTGTGCTAAACACTGAGGATACAAAACTGAGTAAGAAAGTCTTTGTCCCAAAGTAGTAGTTTACATCCTATTAGGCAAAGACAATATATGGGAAGAGTTTGCCAGTGAGAGTATTTTGGATAGAGAATGCAAAATGACTGGAGCAACAGGGCATTCAATTAATGTCCTTTTCAGAAATTGTCCTGTTAATTTGATCAGTCTTCTCAGAGCTGGAAAATGGATATGGGATGGAGGAGAGGAGGATGATACACAGTCTTAGGGTATATTAAAAGAAGCTTAAAATCCAGAACTGGGGAGATAGAGTTAACCACATTTATTAAATCTTTACGATGCACCAGGCATTGTGCCAAGTGCTTTGTAATTAATATCTCATATGATCCTCACAACAATCCTATCCCCATTTTACAGAAAAAGAAACTGAGGCAAACATGGTTAAGTGTTCAGGGACACCCAGCTAGTATCTGAGGTCCCTTTGACTCTATGCCCAAGGACTCTATCCACTGATGCTCCTACATATTCCAACTCATCTTCAATCCACATTTAGAGTTTTGTGTTCAGTTCTAGATGGTCCATTTTAGAGAAGCCGTCTATAATGTAGAGTGTATCCAGAAATAGATAAATAAAATCATGAATGGCCTCAATTTCATGTCATATAAAGATGGGTTAAAGAAGCTAAGGGTTGCTCAGTCTGGATAAGAGAATAAATACTAAGCGAGCAGAATATCTGTTATCTTCAAATATTTGAAGGAGGAAGAGGGATTTGATTTGCTTTCAGTCCCCGGATAAACACCAGGAGCAATGGGTTACCTAGAAACAGAATTTGGGTTTTATGTAAGGGAGAAGATCCTAACAATTAGAGTTATTAGAAATAAAATGAGCATCAGTTACTGCCTCTCTGGAGCCCTTCAGTCAAAGGCTAGAGGACCACTTAACTGGTATCATGGAGAGAATGAATTCTTGTTCAGGGCCTGGAGGTTCCCTCCAATTCTAAGATTCTGTGATTCAAAACCACTGCTCATGAGCCCCCACTGATATGTTTACTTTTTTTCTCATCAGCCAAAGGGTACAATGAAAACAAGGCAATAACATTAAATCAAGCAGCAATAAAATACTTTGCACATAAACCTGGTCACATATTTCCTTGAGTATGCTTACTGTTAGTTAGAAGAATATAGAGAACATGCAAAGAACGGCATACTTTTAAAGAGATTGTTATGACCAAACATATATGCAGAGTAATAATTCATGCCATAGTGCTGTAAGGTCACTGATAAGTCACCATGTTTTCACATTGGGTCAGAACCATGTTGTGGCCTTTGAGATATATGCTATCTCTGCCAGCCATTGTTCCTCTTCTTCTGGTGTTAGGTGGCTGCTGCTTAGCAATGTTTTCCCAGATCTATGGGAGCTGCCAGATTTGGTTCCATTGGGCCATGGAAGTATTGAATTTTACTTGGTTTCCAGTTTCTGTCTTCAGCTGGAATATTGAGCTCTTTCGCATGACAGAAACAGTGGGTTTGGATATTTTTCTTTTAGCCTAAAACCCAGATGCTTGCACCCTCCACCCCACCCCCTGCTCTTTTAGAAAACTCCTTTAGAGTTTTTTTTAGAAACTCTCTTAGAAACTTTTTTTTTTTTTTAGAAAAACAGAAATCTCACAGATTCGGTTTTTGAACTAGAAGATAAATCCCTCAATGTATTGTCTTCCCATAAGTATGAAAATAGTATCCTTCTATTTCTTTCCCAGAAACTTGGAAGAAATGGATATTTCCTCTCCAGAAGGAGATTTTTCTCCAAGATACCAAGGTCTTTCAAACATAACTCAGCTGAATAGTGCTTCCAGGGTTAAATCTAGTTTTAAACCTCTATTTTCTTCTCACCAAGACCTCATTCTGACCAAATATTCCTTGTAGCTCCCTACTAAACAGATCCCAGTTAACATCAGCTTAGAGGTTATTTTTTGAACAAACATCAATGGTTCTTAAGAGTTTCTGAAGTAGCTGCTTCACCCTTAACTCCCACCCCAATTTCTCAATTCCAAGACTTTTCCCCCCATCTTCATGCAAATGAATCAGAAGCTGCAAGGCATAAGAAGAAACAAACTGGGGACAAGGTCAATGTCTCTCTCTTGTCTAGCCACATTCCTGCTTGTGATTTTCATATAAGTTGCTTTGTATTTGGTTGGAGGCAAGAGTGTTAATGGATGGACAGAGTCCTGCCCTCCCTGCCTGAGATTCTGTTCCTGTCCAGGCAAGATTGCACTTGCTTTTCTAGGGGTTGAATAAGATTGGGAAATATTACCTCAGTGTATGTCCTTAGAAAGCAGGTTGTAGGTTAAGGGAAATTTAAAGTAATTTGGTTGATTTTATCCATCATGAAACTCCTAAGGACTAAGAATTTGTTTTCAAACTCCCTTCCACCAAACTCATTCATCACTAGTTGAGATTGTCATTTCTAGGCATAGTCACAGATAAAAACCCGTTTTGCCTCCCTGTTTGTTAGCTTCCAAACCTACCTTTAGCCTTCTATCCAGCTCATTATAGATTGCTAGATCTTTAGAAGGGAATCTATTTCTTTTTCCTAAAAAAATGTTGATATCCTTTAAAAAATTATCTGAGTTTCCCAGTGTATCTCTCCTTGTTCCCCTCCCCATCCCTTATAAAAGGAGTAGAGTCTAGTAAAACTAAGCAACCTATCAAAAAAGTCGAACATTATGTGTATTATTTCCTACCTCTAAAAAATGGGGAGAGTAGTCTTCTCATACCTCTTCTTTGGGATAAAGTTTGGTATTTATAATATCATAACATTCAGCTTCAGTTGTTTTATTTTTGTTCTTTCCATTTATGTTGTTGGAATTGTTATGTAGATTGTTTTCCTGGGGGAAAATGTTTCTATCTAAATTGCTGTATGTATTATACTGTATTATTATGTATTATTACTGTATGTATTATGCTGTATGTATGTATCTAAAATGCTGTATGTATTATAAATGTCAATTTATTGTTATTGTACTGAGTTCTTGCTTATATACAGTACTCTTTTTATAGGAATATGTAAATTAAATTATGTAGTTTTTTTTAATCAATTAGCCCAAAGCCATTAATAAGCATCCCCCTGCCCTCAGAACCTCAGACATCCCTCAGAACTACAAATTTTTGCATGGAGGGCAAATAACACAAATTATAACTGAGATGAAGAGCATGGAACATGCCTTCAATTTGGCCAGGGGTGCAACTTTGCTCATTGGAGAAGATTTGGAGATTATGAAGCACCAGTACAACGCCATTACTGGAAAGAGGAGGTTGCAATAAGGGGTTTGGTGGAGAAGCAGGCAGGATGGAATAAGAACTTACCTTTTCCTTCATTTAATAGTTTTATATTTTAATGATTCTTGATAATAGGGCTTCTTGATAAAGTGATAAATTTTATTTTTCCCTCTCTGCTGCTAGAAGACTGAGTACTATAGATGCTTTTCAAATTCAGCACCTTGAGGCAAGGTCCTATTTACCTTACCCTAGTTATATATCTGCTCTCCATAAAGCTTATTTTTCCTTTGCCTATAGATAGCCTAATTTTTTAAAACGTGTAAGCATTTTCCCTCTTATGTTTTGGATTAAGAAGACCAGAATAAAGAATAAACATGTATCTTTCTTGAAATATGTAAGTAATGGTATAGATGTACTTTAATTAATGCCGTTGACTATGGTTAGTCTGGGATTCTATAATTTATAAACCCTGAACCAACATCAATATATGGGACATCTTTAAGTTTGGGAATTGGGATCCTTCCTCTTCTGTACCAAAAATACCAAAATATACATATGTGTTTATACATACACATACTTATATAGGTATATGAGTATACACATATAAATATTCATATACATACATGTATATATATACATACACATAAATACACATATGCATGTGTATACACATCTATACATGTATATAAATGCATATATGCGTATATGTATATATATATATACATATACATATACACATATATATACACACACACACATGAAGAGAATAGCTTACTTTTAAACTCTAGGCAACTTTGGCTTTTGTAATAACAACTTAAACTCTTCTTCCAGTTATCCCCATCTCCACTTTAACAGAATGTTGCCAGTCCACATGCTGATAGAACTGGAAATGATTTTATTTATATCTTCCTTGTTAGTCATGCAGTCTATGTACAAACAAAACAATGTTATTCTTATCTTCTCCAAAAGTTTAATTCATTTGCAATTAAAAGCTGGGGGAGAAGGTGGTGATGGGGGCGGGCACAAGGAAGAAGTTTATCCAGGGCCTGAGTGATGGGTGACAGACATTCTTCCCTAGAGATAACAGCACTGCTATCCACTTAATTGCTGCTCTGTCTTGTTCTTAATAAATAGTTACCCATGTAAGGATTATCCTACCATAATTAAATAAGGCAATGCAGACAACAAGCCCTTCAAAAGTATATTGTTAAAACCTGCCATCAACTAGCTGTTGCCAAAGCTAGTTCCTACACCCTCTCTCCCCACTCGTATCCTCATTTGTTGCTGGCAGAGGCTTATTCCAAGCCAAACTTGTGTTTCTTTTCATAGGGTTATTAGCAGAAAGTACTGGAGGTAATCACAAGAAGTCAGCACCATAGGTTTGAGCATGATAAGCAGCACCCCACTTTTGGTAGCTGGGCTTAGCCAGTTCTGTTGGTGTGTCTCTGCTGGCCATCAAAGACCTCTGAGACTTATTTAATCAATAAATGTTGGCATATTATGGTAAAGTAGAATATACTGCTGATCCATGTTCAGGGTAAATATAGCAAGGCCTAAGAAAAATAAAGTCTCCTAGAGGAGGCAGCCTTAAAATTGACATAAGTTAGGGAGTTTGGAACTTTATTGTCACCATCTTGATTTGGCTGCTGACTTATTGCTGGATTTGGATTAAATCATCTAAGCCTTTTGAAGAGCTTGGAGCTTCCCATTAACTGGGTAGGGAATTTTCCCATTGAATATCATAAAATTCATTCATTTATCTATTCATTCATTCATCCTCTTCAGGATAATAGACCTGCAATAGAAAAACATTCAGTGAAAAATATTATTTATATCATTTAGGAAAGCTCAATCTGGCTACCTCACTGATTGCTTTGATATTGGGGTCACGTTTTGTTAGTGCTGCAAAATTATTTTATGTTTAAAACTGCAAGTTAACCAAATTTAGCATTTTAGAATAACAGCTTCTCTGGTTACAAGAATTACACTTTGCACATAGTAGGTGCATAATGAAGATTTGTTGCATGAAAGCTAGAAAATTGGGCATAGGACATAGAAAGGGAGAAAGGTCTAAAATAAGTAATGTATTAAGTATGTATGAATTTGAATTTTTTTTTTGTATAGACTCATGGAAACTCCTTTTGCTGATGAAAACTTGCATGTTAGCTGTGATTCATAGACTTGGAGATCTGTGCTTTCATAGGAAGTCCTCAGTGTAGCAACTTCCTCCACCAATCCAGTGCAGAACAACAATTGGGCCATGTTATAACAGATTAGTCAGTCTCCTGAGGTAGATCATTTAAGTGACATTTTGGGGGTCATAAATTTGAGGCAGAATTTGAATCCAGATCTTCCTCAGTTTGATCCTCCCTTTATCCACTGGGCCATACTGCCTTACTAAATTCGAAAGAATGCAAAATAGCACACTCACCACCAAAAAACCAACCAAATAACAACCTCCCCCTCAAAAAAAACCAAAGCAAGCAAACATAAAAACTTTAAAAACCATCAATCCAAGCCTCTGCTGCTGCCATTATTTGCAACTCAGTATAGTGTCCCGATGCTGATTAAGCAATGTACTTCACACTTAAAAAATACTTAGTTAAATATGCTTCACCTCGCACTTTGTATCTTACATAACACTTCTTTTGCACCTCTTTTATACTTATCATTTATTACACTTATTTGTGTTAAGTGTCCTATCTGACTACTAGACTATAAGCTTCATTGTCAGCCAGTTCAGTCTAGAAGTCTTAGCTAGATTTCTCCCCCCGCCCAGCTATGTGGTGTTTGCACAGAATATATTAAATCATATGGAATCATGGGTAGTGATGGATCTGGTATCAGAAACCATGTCTTCTCCATTTTGAAAAAAAAAAACAAAAAAACCTGTCATTTGATCCTTCAATCCCCATTTACTCTCATTCCATATCTCTTCTGTCCTTTGTGACTAAACTTATTGAAAAGGTCATCTACAAAAAGTTCTTTTACTTTCTTTTTTTAAAACTCTCTTTTAACCCCTCATAATCCAACTTTTGACTGAATAATTTCAGTGAAACTGCTTTCTCTAATGATCTTTTAGGAGCCAAATGCAATGACTTTTTTTTCTCACTTTTCATTGTCTTTGACTGCTCTGCAGTCTTATATTTCAACTGGTTCTCCAGGAAACATTTTACACTTGACACATCCAAAACTGAACTATATTGTCTTCTCCTTTAAAAATTTCCATCCCTTCTACCTTCTCTCTTACTGTAGAAGGTAATGTCACCTTTCCAGTCCTACAGGCTCACAACCTAGATGTCATTCTCTCTTTCACTAACTCTCACAATGCTCTCCTCCATATAAAACCTGTTGATTTCACCTTTTTCACATCTCTTGAATTTGCCCCATATTCTCTTCTGACACTGTCACCACTCTGGGATAGATAATACATAAAAGGAAGATATAAAAGGGTGAGGGAAGAGAAATGATTTGGAACTTGATGGAAAGAAGCATGGCCCTAGACAAGCTAAGGTAAAGGCTCACTTGCCAAAACCCATCATCCCAGGGACAGCACATATCGGTTCCAGTGAGAAAAGTGGAATTGAGGATGATGGCCAGAGCACAGGCAACAGGATGTAGAGATGGCCAGAGAGGAAAACATTCCCCCTGAGCCCTAGTTCACTCCTTGGTAAAATGAGAATAATAATTGCATCAATCTCATAGGGTTGTTGTAATGATGAAATGAACATAAATTACAGGGGGCTATTTGGATACTCAAGATTATATATAAGCCTGCCTTAAATTTAAATATATAATTTAGAATCCTGTCCATCAAAGAACCATAAAGGAATATTCCTGTGTTTATGATACATCAGATCAGTAGTAAACTGATTTTGAGACTACTTGTATTTTTCTTGCTGAACTCTCTGGGGATATTTAAGAGAGATGAAGCCTTTAACTTTAAAACCCTCCATAGAATAAATGGGATGACGAATTAATTAATAATAAAAATGGTAGTGATAAACATAACAATCGCAAAAGAGGTTCATTTATTCTCATTAAGGTATTGGTGATTTCTGTTTGTGCCCAATCATTGAATTAATTTTGAATTTATCTAACTGTCTTATGGTCTAGTTCTTGTCTCCTAAACTTCACCATAAGAGTAGTGAGAGATTTTAGCAAATGCTTTGCTAGAATCTAGAAAAACACGATCTTCAACATTCCCATGATCTGTCAATTTAGTAATTATCAAAATATTGAATTTTGGTTATTCTGCCATGACTTGACTGAATTAAAGGGATAGTGGATTTTTGGAGGAGATCTTCCCTTTTTCTTTAAAAGATAGACTAAAAATTAACAAGTACAAATTTTGCCAAGAATCAAATTCAATATTCTTGGTCTATAGTTTGAAGAGTCCTCTCTTCACCATTTTGAAAATTGGAACATTTGCTCTCCTTCGGTCTTGTAGTAATGTGCTATTCTATAGATTTTTTTTAAAATCACTAATGACCAATTCTAGCAGCACCTGGAAAGTTGTTTTTCTGTGCCTGATAAGTTGGAGTTATTAAGAACAAGCACTAGGTGCTCTCTTACTCTTTCCCCATTAACCTCCAGTATCAAATCCCTAATAAACATTTTTGTCTTGTCATTCTCTTTGGCACAACTGATCTTCCCACCAATTTAAAAAAAATTGAAGGAAAATATTAGACATGCTCTGAAGAACTGATTGTCTTCCTTCCATTTAGTGGAGCAGCGGCCCTTCTTTGACTTCCCAAATTTTGTAGATACAATTCATGCAGGATGTGAAGACTGATATGTAGGTAATAGTAGCAAAAATTTCTGGGCATATGATTCTGTTAAGCTCTAGATTTGTGTCATTAAGTTGAAATCAACCAGATATTTCTATCAGACTATTTCTGCTTCTATATATGTACATTCAGTCCAACGATAACTTGCCATACAAAGAGATGCATAATGAACTGCTTCTGTCCCCTCAGAAGACAATCCCATTACTTAAGCAGTTTCAGGAAGAAAAGAGATTCCCCTCCCCCCGAGGATAATGAGGTTATGATTTTCAATTTAATTCATTTTTTATCCCTTAGAGAAAAGGGACTGTCTTCCTTCTTCCCTTTCTCCCTCCTTTCTTTCCTTTCTCCCTTCCTTCCTTCCTTCCTTCTTTCCTTCCTCCCTCCCTTCCTTTCTCTTCTCCCTCCTTCCCTCCCTCCCTTTCTCTTCTCTCTTCTTCCTTCCTTCCTTCTTTCCTTCCTTCCTTCCTTCCTTCCTTCCTTCCTTCCTTCCTTCCTTCCTTCCTTCCTTCCTTCCTTCCTTCCTTCCTTCCTTCCTTCCTTCCTTCCTTCCTTCCTTCCTTCCTTCCTTCCTTCCTTCCTTTTTTTTCCCCCCTTTACTCTTTAGTTCTAGTGAAAAATTAACCAAGATCAGGTATTTTGAGAACATTATTCCTTCTTACAGGCCTTTAAATACAATATAAATGTGAATAATCATTATAATCTTATTGTTCTCATCTTTTGCAGTGGGGCTCAGATAGACACACTCCTGGGACAGTTGTTCTCCTGCTATTATTCTTTTCTATTTAATATTCTGCAGACTATTGCAAAGACAGAGAAGATAACTGCTTTCTCTTGTTGAATAAAAGTATTAGGAATTTAGTGCACTCTCTTTGGGTTCAGTGAAAACATCCAACTCTCATAGCAGATATGGATGAAGGAGGATTTTAACCTCATCTCTTTCCCATATAAGTTTTATTTTCTTTCCTAGGACTCTATATTTTTAAAGCTTTTTGTTTCTTGTATCTTGGAAATTGTGGATACTTGGCACAATAACATCATTTGAAGATGTTATTCTTAAGTTTTTATAGGCCACTATTATATCTGACGCATTATGGGAAGTCTAAGATAAGGGTCTGTTTTCCAAGACACTTGATTCTTTCAAGGATACTTAGGGTCATTAATTATAGGATGAGACTTTGCCATCTGTCAGGGCATGAAAAATTGTGAACTCCTGGTAAATAATTCTACCTATCAGGTTATGTGTTTAGTAGGTATTCAGTAGGTGCTAAATTTTTATTCCCTGCAATGATGTGGCATAATTTTTTTTCTGTTTCCATGAATAATCCAAGGTTAATCCTTCTATATTTTCTGGTGCCAAAGACTTGGTCTGCAATGGTTATTATACACATCCAAGTTTTCACAAGGAAACTCACACAACAGAACCATTTATCTAATGTTTCTTTGTGGACTTGTTGACTGATTTCACATCTACATATCTCAGAAAAGTGATCTTTTCTTGTTCCAAAAGTATACTATATATAGTTGACCTGTTTCTCATATATTCTAAGAATGTCTATGAATTCTTATCTTCCTTTTGGGTAATGGAGGCCAAATCTTTCTATGGTTGTCTTAGAATGATGAGCCTTATCTTCCATATTGAATTAGCCTTTTTTGAATTCAAATCTATTATGGTCCATTTCATGGTTCTGAGAGTGTATATATGTGTTAATTGCTGTAAAGGTATCTTCTATTCATCTTTGATTTCAGGAAGCCAGTAAATCTCTTAATGTATTTGGCCACATACTTGTCTTAGAGATCTTTTCTGAATAGTTCAAGATATCTATAGACATTGCCTTCCTCCATTTGTTAAATATGGCCTTTATACTTAAGTTTGAAGTTTTTAGTCAAATTATTAATGAGCTAGATAAGATATTTTGATTCAATTCCTTCTTTAACATGGAAGATGTACTTAATTCTGTTTAGAAGAAATAATGAAGGAATTCAGGCTAGAAATAATCATAGTAGGCTTAAACTGTTTTCTGGAAAAATACTACTTTTAATATCAATTTTTCTTTTTATTGTGGTAGCAGTATGTTTTAAATAGAGAACAGTGACTATTAAGTATCTTAGTAGTCTCATTATACTTGTAGCAAATGAATAAATCATGAGTGCAGAATAGAGTAAAAGGATTTGTAGTAACCAAAAATTTAGTATGAATGTCATGGTGCTTTTAGATAACTTGTTCCATTACTGAATCACTAATAATAAGTTGTTCTTTATACTCCTGGGACTTTTTGGCACAAGTTTTTTGCTCCTCTGCCAATATGTTGTTTTCTTATGAGCGTTTATAGATTCACTTTCACAGTGATATAAACTATGAGTGTTCTATATGAGGTACATAAACATGTGATTAACCTATATGAGGGGATGTCACTGATGTTCTCATATTTTGGTAATAAATATATGTTTCCTTCTATTAGCAAAATTGGGATCAGGCTTGAGAGAAAGCTAGTAACATTTTTTTCCAGTTATGTTTGCCATTCTGAACCACGTGCATCAATGATTATCACCCTTAACTGTTTCTTTTACTTCTAGTTTTGCAGAGAAACTCGACTTTCGGGTACCTCTCTTGAAATAACTTTTATCATCTTCATGCTAATAGAGCCTTCTATTTCTCATTCTTATTTCTTAGAATCACGTAGATGACCAAACATTTTCCATATCCTCCTTCTTTGGGGTTTCTTTCAGGTTCTTTATTCCTCAAGCCTCTGTTGTAAAGTCTTTTACAGTGGATTACTTCTTTTCTTCTTTGAGCTACTTTGCTTCTTTATGTCATCTTAACTTTTTGACTTTTTTCTTCAATGGCAAGAATTTCTAATATAGTTTTTCCTCAGATTCTTTTCTACATATCTTTTTTTTTTCACCGTCTTTATTTGGGAAACCTGCAGTTCAAGTTTTATACCACCCATACGAGCTATATATTGATGTATGCTTCCAATGTCTTTCTTCAGATCTTCAATCACTCTCTGAAGACACTTCAGTCATGTTGAGGTTTAACATTTACCCTTAGGGGTTTTCCTTGATAGCTCCACCCTCTATCATTTAGTTCTTACTGTGGCAACAGCTGCTGCACATACTGAAGTATTCAGGTCCTGAAATGTTTTTACACTCTGTCAAATACTGTGGGAGAATACATTTATTCATGATGGTTATAGAAAATACCAACTTTTTGTAATTACTCTGTTTGGTATAATTGGTCTACTAGTTGGATTCATGCCATCAAACTCGGAAAAAGGTTTTTTGGAATTCCAGTATAAGTATGCTCAGTTCTCTTAAAAATCATTTGAGACTTCAATGCTGTTTTTAATCATCTGTTGCCTAGTTAGGTATAATTTTTGGCATTTGCATTAACGGAAGATATTTCATCTTTGGATTTTAGAAGCTCCTTAATTTCATCTGATTTAATCTAATCTAGGTTTGGGGATGAAGTTATTATTTTTTTATGACTTCCTTGTGCTTTTTGGCAGTAACTTCTTGAATGACTTGGAGAAGAAAGTTGCTGTTAAATTATTTCAGTTCTGTCCAATTCTTTATGATCCCATTTGAGGTTTTCTTGGCAAAGCTACTAGAGTGGTTTGCCATTTCCTTCTCTAGATCATTTAGTATCTGAGAGAGCTGAAGCAAACTGGGTTAAGTGACTTGTTTAGGGTCACACGACTATTAAGTGTCTGATGTGACATTTGAACTCAGATCATTTTGGTTTCAGGGCTGGCACTCTATCCACTGTGCCATCCAGCTGCAGAGCTGAGGGTACCTTTGGCAAAAAGTAGTATGAATGCTATGTTTCTAACCTGTGAGAGCCATTTCTAATTTTGTTGCTATCATGATATATGTTGAAATTATTCAAATTTCCAGTCCATTTTATGTTTGTTCATGGTTTGTTCAGTTGACTGGTCAGCATCACTTATGTGAAGAATTACTAATATGTATGGTATTAGGCTTTATTTTTTTCCTGATCTATCTTGCCTTCTTTTGTAATAGAACAGGAAGGAGAACTACTCCCTTTACTGGCTTATGTGTCAAACTGATCCATCCCAAAATTTTTGGGTAAGGCCATTTTGTAATAATATGCCAGTTCATCTATTTTTAAAATTTATCAGGGGCATTTCATTATAGTCAGTGACATTATCAAAGGTGGCTTGATGGCGAATTGGTAAAATGTAGATTCTGGTTTCAGAAAAACCTTAGTTCAAGTCCAGTCTCAGACACTTATTTTTGTATGTTGATCATCACATAATCTTGTTACTGTATACAATGTTCTCTTGGTTCAACACTTTGGACAAGTCACTTAAATGCGGTATCCCTTAGTTTCCCTCATCTATAAAGAGAGAATAATCAATCATATCTCCCAAGATTGTTGTGAGGATAAAATGAAATGATGTTTCTAAATTACTTCACAAACCTTAAAGTGTTATACAAATACTATTTATTATCATTTAATCATTTCAATTATGTACAACTTTTTGTGTTCCCATTTGGTGTTTTCTTGATAAAGATACTAGAGTGGTTTGTTATTTTATTTTCTAGTTTATATTACAGAAGAGGAAACTGAGGCAAATATTAAGTGACTTGTCCAGGATCGACAGCTAGTAAGTGTCTGAGGCCAGATTTGAACTTAGAAAGATTAGTCTTCTTGACCTCAGCTCTAGCACACTATTCACTGGGCCATCAGTTACCTATTATTACTATTTCTAAAGTTCAAAGGGCTATTATTTCAATGTTCTCTCCAGGTTTTCACAACAACTCTCATATTGACCAGGGCTTGACAGTAGTCAATTTGAAAATGTTCTCTGAAAGTTAATGTACTTATAAATAAGCTTGACAGGTGTCTACAGTGTGATATAATAGACACACACACATCCCCAATACATATATTGTGATCATATACTGTGTACAAAGGTCTCTTGGTGCTGCTCATTTCACTTAGCATCAGTTCATGTAAGTTCAATAAGCATTTATTAAGAGTCAACACTGTACTTCAACAAAAGAGGCATAGGAAGAAAGCTTTACTTGTACTCTGTTATTCTCAGAGCACATCTGAAATATTATGTTCAGTTCTAGAGCCCACATTTTAGGGAAAAAATTGACAGATAAGATTTAGTTCATCGGAAATCGAGGAGGGATAGTCTTATAATCATTATACATGAGGATTGATTGAAAAAACTTGGATATTTAGCTTGAAGAAGAGAAGACTTGGAAGTAGATAAAATGGCTCTCGTCAAGCATTTAAATGATTACTTGTGGAAATCAAATCAAAAAACATTTATTTATTTTTATTTTTTAATACTATTTCCTCCAAAATATATGCAAATATAGTTTTCAACATTCACCTTTGCAAAACCTTGTATTCCAAATTTCTTTCCCTCTCCCTGCCTCCCCTAGACAAGCAATCTAATATGGGTTAAACATGTACAATTCTCCTGAACATATTTCAATATTCATCATGCTACACAAGAAAAATCAAATTAAAAAGAAAAGAACTTGAGGAAGAAAAAGAAGCAAGCAAACAAACAACAACAACAACAAAGATGAAAATACCATTCTTCAATCTACATTCAGTTTCCATAGCTTTCACTATGGTTGTGTATAGCTTTTTTCATCCCAAGTCTGATGAAATTGCCTTGAATCACATTATTGAGAAGAATCAAGTCCATCCCAGTTGATCATCACATAATCTTGTTACTGTATACAATGTTCTCTTGGTTCAACTCACTTCACTTAGCACCAGTTCATGTAAGTTCAAGGAGCATTTATTAAGAGTCAACAGTGTCCTAAATGCAAAAGAAAGACAAAAAAGAGTCTCTGGTCTCAAGGAACTCAAAGTCTAATGGAAGAGACAAGATTCAAATAGCTATGTATAAACAAGATCTATATAAGATAAATTGGGGGAAGAATGACTAAGATCCCCAGTTAATATGTATTAAGACTTGATTTCAAACCCAGCTCCCCAAACTCCAATCTACAACTCTATATTGACTGAAACACATCTGAAATATTTTGTTTAGTGCTAGAGGACATTTTAAGACACATACTGATAAGTCAGAGAATATCCATAGGAGGATAACTAGGAAAGAAGTGTAACAATATTACTCATTGCCTCCGTATCATAGACAGAATTCTTGTCCTGAACATTTCAGACAAGATGGATTCTGAGATCCTTCCAAATTCCAAGATACTGTGAAATCTTTTGTCAAAACTCTTCCACCATTTTGAAAGGTAAAGATCTTATTTCTAAGCATCATTTTTACCCCATGTTGTTCCTGGTACTATAGGATTACTATGTAATATGGAATATGACTCTTGTTTTTTTCATTGGCTAATGGGTCTGTATGTGCTTTATTTATTTATTGATATCCAAATAAGGGGAGTCTAATGTAGTTGATGCTAAGTTGCCTTCTTAATCTCTTGAGTTATAAATGGCTCTTGTTGAAGAGGAGCTTACCACTTCTGATTACTTGAATGTTTGAATTGATAGGTTAGTAGAACAAACAACCTTTCCTATTTCCCAGCAGGGAATATCTAAACAGCATCACTCAAAGTCCTTGTGCTAAATTTAACTCAATGGCACCAGCTACAACTTCATTTTTCAGTTGGCCATACAGATCTAGTTTAATGCATCCCATTGTCTCTCTGCCTTTTGATGAAGAATTTTTTTTATTCTCAGTTTCCTTGATGAGACTTGAACCAGACATAAAAAGATACGATTTATGTTGACCTTGCTACACTGTAGAAATTCATAGTACCAATAACTGTTAATAAGGAATTTAACCTACTGTCACCCACTTGGTGACACTGGGCATGTGGCAACAGAAATATCATAAAAATGATGTATGCACTGTTTATTAGATTGTAGCGCTACTTGTTTGCAAGAATGGAGACAATACAAATAATAAAAAGACTTTAATGTGTAAGAATTAGCTGTTAATAATAGCATTGCTTTCCCCATTAAATATGTGGGATAAGGTTTTTCATGATTCTTGTCACTCTATTGGTCAGAGGATAAAGTTGATAGAACTCTAGATTTGGAGTCTTGAAGATCTGGGTTTAAATTTTGTCTTCAACCCTTCCTCATTCAGGGAGACCTCAGCTATAGAAAGAAATTAAAATTTGTTTCCTTGGACTAATTTTAATAAAGTCTTTGGATACGGTAAGTTAGATAAAAAGAAAGAGAAAAGTTGTGGAATTCCCCATGTCCTCCCGATTTGGCATCCAGAACTTTAAAAGTTCTAGAAATGCATGCTAGTCTACTTCCATCTTTTTGTTTATTCCCACATGAATTAGAAGATGTGGTCAGTGAATCTCAGAATCTCCACATTGAAAAGCACCTCCAATGTGAGTTTGGTGAATGCTGACTGACTTATTAAAAAATCACATATTTGGGAACAGAGGAAGATATCATAACTCACAATTAACCATATCAGGTCAACATGTCTACGCTTGGATTTCTCAACAGAGATTCACCATTAACTTGCATGCATCTCTTCCTTCTAGAGTTTGAAAAGGATGCCTTGAATCTGAAAACGTTCTGTATTTTTCTTTGGACTTGGATTTTTGGAAGATATGAATTATTGTCTTTACAAGAGAAGTCTCATACTTTATTATGTGAGCACATTGGCACAGAGTGCCTTCTCATTTCCAATCTCTTCTGTGTTATCTTCTTCTGTTTGCTAACCTCTCATATTTCCCTTTATCTCTTTGCTTTCTTTTTCTTTTTTCCTTCCTTCTTGGATAATTTATTCCAATATGCCTAGGGTTCTTTCATTATCTTCTGTATGTTGGAGCATATACAGATATTCCTCAAGTTTCTTTTACGTTCAAATGTAGTTGGAAAAACAGCCTTCATTTATAATTCACATAATTGCTGACTGCCTCAGGTAGGAAGTCAAATATAACACATATCTTGTAAGGCAGTGGGATAATTTTTTTCAGTGTCCTCTAAAATTCTATAAATTTATAAATATTTTCATCATGTTCAACACCTTTCTGTTGACATAGCATATAAACTGAGCCTTTTCCAGTTTCACTTCAGATATTTTGTTTTATTTTAGCCTGATTAATCTTTGCAAATTCATAGTATTTCATAGAATTATGTACTATCATGACCAGCAGAGACAATAAAGGTCATGTAGTCCAATTGCTCACTCAAAGAAGAATTTCCCTTAGCCTTATGCTAGATAAGCCATTCGATCTATGGTTAGGGATTTCTAGTGATGGGGAATTCACTTCTTTAATCTGTTCCATAGTCAAACACCTATAATTGCCACTATAGTCATCTTGATCTATATCTTGCCTCAATACTCTGGAGGGGAAAGTGAGACACGTGACCTTGCACAATCTTCCCTTACTTAAATCCAATTCACTTGCATGTCGTGGCACCACCTCCCTGATGTCATGGTTCAAGGACAAACAAAACCAATCATTGGCAAGTTCTTCCTTATATTAAATCACTACAGACCTCCCTATGACTTGTATGCTAAACATCTTCTTTACTTTGTTTTTCATTTGAAGAATCCTCCCCCTGGTAGACACAATGAAAGTAAAATTGAAATTCTGCCTTCATATTTTTATCTGATATCTGATATCCATTTGAATTCAACTAGCCTTTGGAACAATATGAAACATTCCTCCTTTCCACAGAGCGTCAAATATTTTAAAATGGATGTTGCCCAAATAAAATATTTTAAAATAGATAATTGCCCAAAGTCGAATTGATCATCTTTAATATTATTATTTGAGAATATTGTCATATTCCCAGTCATCTAAACTTGAATCTAGGTGTCATGCTAAACTTCTCTGTCTCATCTCCCATAATCAGTTTTCAAGTTTTGTTGTTTCCACTTTCAAAGTTTCTCTCGCATATGTTCCTTCTTTCCTATGACAGTTCCACCATTCTGGTGCAAGACATCATTATCTCATGCCTAGACTATTGCAAAAGTCTTTCCCCACTCCAGTTCATTATCCACTCCGCTATAAAAGTGGGCTTCCTGAAGCACAAATCCAACCATGTCATTTCTCTACATAATAAAGTTCAGCAGACAACGATTACTTCCAGGATCAAAGATAAAACTTCTTGTAGGATTGACAATACAGAATGTTGCAATATCCTTAAGTATATCCACAGCACATAGAAATGTTCACTCTAATAAATATATAGGAAAAATTCAATGTATGAAGAACACATTCACTCTGTGAAACTCTTGGATGGATGCCCCATTAAGTTATACATGTGTTTGGTTGGCCCCTTTAGATGAATACTAGAAATGAAGAAGAGAAAGAAAGGTTGTATTGCATTTGTGAAATTGTTCATTTTCTAAAATTTAAGATTATTGGTGACCCAGAGGGCAAGGGAGAAATGCATGATGGGTATGATGCAATATATTAGGAAAGTTGAATGGCATCTGAGTTGTAGCATAAAATATATCATCTAGAAAATGTATGGGGAAATGAAAAGATATGGGGTGGCTGATTATGTAGTAAGATTGAGAAATGACATATGAGGATGGTGTAATAATTCATTAATCCCTACAGAATGTTCAGAGACTTAAATGAAGATTTCCAGCATGTTGAGTGAATCCTTTAAAGAGAATGGAGACTGTTGGGATGGTTTGGACAAGAGTCTACAAGAAGGTGGAGATGGGTTATGATCCATACATTCCTGAGATCATAAAACCATTAGGATCTTGAAGCACCAAAATTGTGGATTCTTTGCTTAAGATTCCATGAGATAATTTTAATTGGTATGCCACACTAGTCAGTGTGGCACCATAGGAGTAGAGTTTTTGTTAGAAGGGACTTTAAAGGATACTGAGTTCACCCTTTATTTTTTAGCTGGAAAAACCTGAATCCCCAAGCAGAATGTGACTTATTCAGGGTTACAATTAATATGAATTTGCAGATAGATTAAATAACCAGTTCTTTTTTTTTACATGGTTTTGCATTATGTTCTTCTTGTCTTGTACTTCCCTACTTTATTTTTAAAAAAACAGATTCATACTTCAGATTTGTCTCTTTTAAATTTAATCTTGTTTTCTGCCTGTCGATCCATCTTCTTGAGATCTTATTCTATCATAAAGCCTGCTGACTATTCCTCCCAGATTATAAACACAAACTTGGTAAATATTTTTCCAGGCCTTCCTCTAACTCATTCTCTCTCTCTCTCTCTCTCTCTCTCTCTCTCTCTCTCTCTCTCTCTCTCTCTCTCTCTCTCTCTCTCTCTCTCTCTCTCTCTCTCTCTCTCACACACACACACACACACACTATATAAATATATATATATATACACATATATACATATATATATATACACATATATGTCTACATACAGAATACATACACTAGAACAGAGCAAATGGCAGAGCTCTTTGCCAATAGAAACTTCTCTGCAATCTGACATCTATTCATTAATTAACTTTCTTTGGGGGAAGGGAATATAAAGCTACCCAACTTTTATCATCTGCCCCATCTTTCTAATTAGAAAAATGTCATAAGAAACTTTGTCAAATACTGTGCTGCAATTAAGATGCTTTTCTTTGACTTTCCCTGCATACTTTAGTCTTCATGAACCCATGCTGGTTCCTAAGGATCATTTTTTTTTTCTTTTCTCACTAGCCATGAGCCATCTGCTCAATAATTCATTCTATACTTTTGCTGAAGATTAATGTCAAACTTTCTTGAAATCCATCTTGTTTTGCCTAATAAAACAGGCACTTTTGCTTCTCTCCAGTATTTTGTCATTACTTTCATTCTCTAAAGATATGTGATAGTGCTTTTTTGAATATACCTATAAGTTCTCTTTATAGCTTGGGAGTGGAACTGGTACTTAGAGACATGAATTCTGAGCAATATATTTTGTCAGATATACTATATATTATATTTAAATATCTTTATATTATATTATATTTATATATGTTTAAATTAAATCTACACTGTGTGTGTGTGTGTGTCTGTGTGTGTGTGTGTGTGTGTGTGTGTACGACTTTCAATCACTTCTCATCTCCCTTGGGCTGAGATTGTATTATGTAAAGAGTACTGATTTTGGAGTAAAAAAAAAAAAAAAAAAGCTGGATATAAATCTTGGATCTGTTATAGATTATTTGTGTGATCTTAGAAAATCATTTCACCCCTCTAGACTCAGACCTTAGTTTGCTTATCTTTAAAATAAGAAAGTTGGATTAGGTGATCTACAAGATCCATTTAGTTTTAAATCTTAGGATATGTTGGATTTTGTTGAACATCTCCTTTACTTTGTTTTTCATTTAAAGAAACCCTCCCCCTGGTAGTTACAATTCAAGTAAAATTGAAATTCTGCCTTCATATTTTTATCTGATAACATTATATATCTTTTTAAAACATCAATTCTATTCCTTCCTTTGTTTATCTTGTTAAAAAATAGTGTTAAATCTATATCAATTTGCTTGCTGACTTGGGTAGGGGAGAGAGGAGAGAGGAAAATTTAGAACATGAGGTTTTAGAAAGGTGAATGATGAAATTTATCTTTACAAATATTTGGAAAAATAAAATGCTATTTAAAAATAGTGTTAAAAATCCCTTTGGATTGACCTTAGCAGGTTTCAAAAGATTTGGAAAGTGATTAACAACAGCAGCAGCAGCAGTAACAACAGTAATAGGAATTTAGCATTTATATAGTGCTTTAAGGATTGCAAAGCACTTTATAAATGTCTTCTTTGATTTTCTTTAGCATGCTTGATTTTAGTTACAATGGTTTTTATTATGCTTTTCTCTCTGTCCTGGTTGTGCATACATTTCTTCCATCTTTGTACATGTTCTTGAATCTGAATTTATCAAAGGGATTCCCATGAAGTTATATTAATTTTTGTTGATCCTTCATCCTTCACCGTATCACTAAACAAATTTATAATTTTGTTATTATCTTTTGTTCTCCTTCATCTCCTTTAATAATTCCTAACTTCCCCTTCCATTGCTATTTCCATTGCTATTTTTTATTCTTATTCCATTGCATTCTCAACAGTTTCTGATTTTGCAGTTTAATCTGAATATCCTTCAAATATCAATTGAAAACTTTTTTTCATTTTTGCTGGTCTTTGTAAGGTGTAATCCATCTTTTTTTAAAGACCTTAGCTATTGTATTCTTGTCAATTTAAAATCAGAAGGGAGGTTTGTGATATCTAATCCAAATTCCATATTTTACAGATGAAGAAACTGAGATCCACAGAACTAGGGAATTTGTTCACAATGATGCAGGGAGTTTGTAATAATTTTGAGTTTCAAATCCAGGTCTTTCTATTTCCAGATTCAATGATGTTCCTACTATATTACATGGTATTCCTATCCAGGTAATTAGAAATAATGATACCAGAGTTTTGGTAAATATCGTGATGATTGATCAAATTTTCATTTTTCATATGGATATTTTGGATTTGGTGGATGCCATGTAAAAGACACAAAAGAAAATAGGCTTTTTGAGAATATACATGAAATCTTTCTCTCATTTACTCTTTATTTTTATTTACAATTATATATCATATATATAATTATAATTATATCATAACATAATATAATTATATTATAGATAATCAATTTATCTATTGATATAAATAATATGAAAAATTTATGTACATTTCTATATATGTTCCCCACTCTCTGTTTCTGTTTCTCTCTCTCTATATCTCTCTCTCTTTCTCTCTCTCCCCATCCATCCATCTATCTATCCATCCAATTATATGTCTATCTGTATACCTATATCTGTTTATCTATCCATCTATTTAGAGCTCTTACTGAATGATCTCTAAAATCCCATCAGTTGTGACAGTGATATTGTCACTTAAATTTTCAGTTCTCCCAGGTCTCTCCAAGGCTAGTTTTACCTATCTGCTGATCTGCATAAGTAGGTAGAGATCACTTATATTAGGATCCTTATTTCACTGCAAATCCTATCTTGGAAAAAATATAAAAAAATCTTATATGTCTATATATACATACACAAATATATACATGCATATACACATAAATATATGCATATACACATATACATATATACACCCCTACTTACAAACACACACATATATATACATATACACACATATATTTATATGCCAATTTGAAATATATGTGTATATTTATAAGTATTGTGTATGTATCTACATATATATATGTTTATATATGTGTGTGTGTCTATATACTCACATATTCAAAACATCAATTTCTCTGGTAGTTTTCTATGACTTCTGTGATCTTCATTGCATTGGTTTCCCCTGAACAACTGAAGCCTGACAGCCCTAAAGGGCTTTAGTGCAGAAGCTAGTTATTGAATCCCACCACAGTCAATCACTCTGACCTTACCATTTTTCTTTGTGACTTCAGAGAATGTACTTATTTGTACAAATGTCTTATCTGCTTCAATATTAGGCATCATTTATACATAATAAAGAACTATAGTTTATCAGGAAGTACACTTTTCCCTCCAGAGGAACAAAACTTAGAACAACAAACTTGATAAAAGCCATTATTTTCACAAGTGCAAATAAAACGTCTCTTGCATTTCCCTCCACAGACTCAAAGGTGGCAAGAAGAGGGAGGCCAAATGGGAAAAAAGGGGGGCATTCGAGGTTTTAGGCTCAAACTCAAAAGGAGAAACAAGATCAATGTACTGATATCTTCTGAATGATGTGACCATAAAAGGAACTAGACCGGACCTATGGAAAATATGAATGCTATCATGTGGACAGCCTGAGTGATCCATTGGTTTGCATATGATATCAAGAGTTCTTAATAAAGTTCCCTGCTGGTGTAGGATTTATAAAGGAACATGGATATTGAGCTACATGGTATAAGAGAGCTTGGATAGTTTCTAGTGTGCACTATTATTCTATATATACCCTTAATGAGATAAAGGGACATTGCTAGGTTCTAAGAACACAAAGATGCTTACCCTCAAGGAGTTTACTCTCTCATGAGGATCATAAGGCTAGAACATAAATAAATTCATTCAAATTGGAACATGAAAAAATCATGAGAGCAATATAATATTATGAGCTTAAAAGAGGTAGAATTTCAAAGAATATTTATTTCTCATGTCCATGTCCCACCTTTCACTTGGAGAAAAATGAGTATTTTAGAGTAAGGCCTAATTAAACGGCCTGGTTTCTTCACAGTTAACTTCCTCTTGCTTCTGGAGACCTGGCCCTCAAATGAGTGTGTCCTAGCAGCAAATGATATCAGTGACCTCATCCTAGGCACACAAAAACTTCTGGCACATTACCAAACCACTTGGCTGTTTGACATAATTGGGTCTCTTTGCTCAGAAATCAGAACGTAGGGCCTGCAGAAGAGGTTAAGGCTCAGATGTTCTGGCAAAGTTAAATGTGTGGGAATCGTCATCCATGGGCTAGAGTGTGAGTCTTTCTGGCTCTTGTCAGAGTGATCACTTTTCTCTTGGTTTTGGAATTCTCCTTATTTTAAGGTTAGGTGTGTGCATGTGTGTGTGTGTGTGTGAGAAAGAGAGAGAGAGAGAGAGAGAGAGAGAGAGAGAGAGAGAGAGAGAGAGAGAGAGAGAGAGAGAGAGAGACAGAGACAGAAAGAGACAGAGAGACAGAGACAGAGACAGAGGCACAGAGAGACAGAAACAGAGAAAGAAAGACAGAGAGACAGAGAGAGAAATAGAGAAACAGAGAGAGAGAGAGACAGAGACAGAGAGAGACAGAGACAGAGACACAGAGAGAAAGACAGAGAGTGAGTGGCAGAGAGAGAAGCATATGGACAGACACAGAGAGAGCCAGAGAGAAAGAAAGATAGAGAGATACACACACAGAGAGACACACACACAGAGACAGAGAGAGAGAGAGAGAGAGAGAGAGAGAGAGAGAGACAGAGAGAGAGAGACAGAGAGACAGAGACAGAGAGACAGAGAGAAAGAGACTCAGAGAGAATTTTAATTCTTAGAGGAAAGAACAAAGGCAAAAAAACTTGAGTCCATGCTTTCAGTTCTTCTTTCTATGTACCCTGGGATACTAATAAAGGCACACCCAAGGGCTGTCTACCCCAAGAAGCTCAGTTATTGGGATTCCCCATTGAACTTGGATTTCCAACATGTGGCTTGGTTGTTTCAGCGAGAGGGAGCTTGTTATCCCTGCCCATCTCTATATCTTGGCTTGCATGCCGCAACAGGAGAATGCAACCCGCAAATTTCTGTTATCTAATCAGGTGCATCAGTCCGTGCTTGAGATGAGAATGGTGGAACGCCCCTCTGACTCAGGCTTTGCACAAACAAAACTCCAGCTTGTTAGCAATAGCAGGGAGGGAGTACTGCTGTTCAGATACCAATCTTTGCCTGACCATCTGTGGGGTAATGCCAATGGGAGAGCAGTTTTTCTGGTAAGATAAGCAACGAAGGGAATGGTGCAGTTGGGTATGCTAAATAAAACAAAAATGTCAATATTTACACATAACCTTCAAAAATCTTACACTCCCAGCTCCTTAGTATTCAGTCCAGACAGCACTTTCTTTAGTCCATTACCAACAGCTTGGAAATTTAGTTAGAGGACATCACACAAATGTCCCTCCAAATGTTCCTTCCAAATGGTCATCTTGAAAAGTGCCGTCTTAAGGCACGGAACCTTTTGGTCCAAGGAGAAGAGCTCGTGCACAGCTCCCCAGCTCACTGAAACTTCAGGGGAGATTATCAAAAGATTAAAAAAGCATTGATGATAAAAGATAGCGCTGTTCAGCAGGCTTTAATTTGTTGGTAACTGAAGCAACACTTGAAGCTTTCTGTAACTGGCTTTCGGAAACCTTGCTATTGTGTACGGCACATTCCAGACCAGCTTCTATGCTGACACAAACAAATAAAAGCGATCATAACGGTTGAAATGTAGTTAGAAACACAATTGAGAACATCTGTATTGTAAGCAGAAATAAATTAGAAATAGTGGAGTGTTTTGTAGCTGTGAAACGAAGGAATAAAAAAATAACCTCCAGTACCTGGATTAAGCGGTTATAAATAATGTATAAAGCAAAAATCTCATTACCCCCGGTGTAAACTCTCCCCCCCACCTCAATGAAATATATTTTATGAATGTAGTAACACAGTAATAACGGAAGCATTTGTTTTTCCCCCACAAACTTTCCATTTCATGACTGTGAGATTGTTCGGATTTATACGCTAGGGCCTGAACGTCACTGAGTTTACCAACTGGGGCTCCTTCCCTGTGACCTCACGGGCCAGGACTGCGGCGGAACTTAGTACACATTGATTTCCTGGAACGAGTTGTCTTGCGCCTGTGGAAGTTTGATGCATAATTGCATCAAAATAAACCGATACTCTGATCTCCAAGCCCTCCTGAAAAAGAATTTAAAACTTTTTTTTTTTCAAGCTCGCTTCAACAGCAGAAGCCATAAATGGTTATATTTCCTTCATGAACATTTCAGCTATGCTTGGGATGAATATCTCCTGAAGGACACCAAAAATGGTGCTTTATAGAGAAAGAGAGCCATAGCAGAGAGCTAGTCCCAGAACTAAGAAGATCTGAGTTCTTTGACATCTATTGGCTTTGTGACCCTGCTTATGTAACTTCTTAATGTCCTTCAGACAAATCTCTAGGTCAATAAGTTATAGAGAAAGTGATGGCGGGCATTGGTAGAGGGAGTTTCCTGACCTGGGAATCACCTAGTGAAGTCACAGGTCCAAATCTCTTTCACTAACCCTGTTCAGTAAAAAAGAGCATTTGACCCACTTCTGAAGACCCTTTAACAACTGTTTTATCAGTGAGCCTTGTGTGATCCTAGCAGGGGAACCATCAGAGAGGTGGCCAAGAATTTTCCTATTTGGTGCCACCTGAACTCAGAAGAGATTTTATTCATCTTTAAAATGGGAATAAGTTTTGTTATTTTGTCATTTCAATTGTGTCAAACTCTTTAGACCTCAAATGGAATTATCTTGGCAAAGAGAATGGAATGGTTTGCCATTTCCTTCTCTGACTCATTTTATAGATGAGGAAACTGAGGCAAACAGGTTAATTGACTAGTGCAGGGTTACACAGCTAGTAAGAATATGAAGCCAGAATTGAACTCAAACCCTCCTGACTTTAGGGACAATATTCTATCTACTGCTCCACCTAGCTGCCTGATAATAAGAATAGCATCTTTCTAATAGGATTTTTTGTGAGAATCAAATGAGATAATTTATGTAAAGTGCTTTTCAAACTTTAGGGCTCTAGGTACATGTGAAATATTATCATCAAACAACTAATTGACAAGCATTTTTAGCACCCAGTGTATCGCAGGCATGGTGGGTAGGTGACGAAGAATGAAATAATGCCTCTTTTCAGGATTTGATTATATTGTAAGAGATGAACATTTGGCAGAGGTATAATTAAATTTGGGTCAATGGGGCTTTGGCCCAAAGTGTCAAAATTTATAATTTACCATAAGCACATGCACATCTTCAGCAGGAAATAGCACCTCAATTTAGTACCTAATTATTTTTTAAATAGTATTTTATTTTTCCAATTACACATAAAGACAATTTTAACATTCATTTAAATTTTTTTGAGTTCCAAAGTTTCTCCCTCCCTCCTCCCCAAAAAGGTTATGTAGTACAAGCATGTAAAACATATTTCCCTATTACTCGTGTTGTAAAAGAAGAAAAGAAACAAAAGGAAATACACATCACAAAGATAACATGAAAATAGTCTGCTTCAAAATGCATTTAAACTCAGCAGTACTTTCTGTGAATGTGGATAACATTTTCCAACATGAATCCTTTGGAATTGTCTTGGATCATTGTGTTGCTGCAAAGAACTGTGTTATTCCTAATTAGAAATTGCACAACATTGTTGTTATAGTGTATGATGTTCTTCTGGTTCTGCTCACTTCACTTTGCATCAATTCATGTAAATCTTTCAATTTTTCTAAATTCTCCTGTTCATCATTTTTTTCTGCACTATAGTATTCCCTTACATCCATATACCAAAACTTGTATAGTCGTTCCTCAATTGATGTGCTACCCCTCAATTTCTAATTCTTTTCCACCACAAAAAGAACTACTCTAAATATTAGTACATATAAGTCTTATTAGTACCTAATTATTAAGAATAATCAGTCAATATAAAAAGCTATAGTTCTTCTGGATTTTCTATTCTAAATGAATGCCTCCCTGATTCACTTTAACCCTATTCCTTCTACCAGTGGTTAAAGTTGTAGCAGTGGCTTCAGGATTTTCCAAAGTCTTAGGCCACAAAGACAAGGTGTCTCTTGGCATCTCTCTCTCTCTCTCTCTCTCTCTCTCTCTCTCTCTCTCTCTCTCTCTCTCTCTCTCTCATCTCTCTCTCTCTCTCTCTCTCTCTCTCTCTCTCTCTCTCTCTCTCTCTCTCTCTCTCTCTCTCTCTCTCTCTCTCTCTCTGTCTCTCTCTCTCTCTCTCTCTGTCTCTCTCTCTCTCTCTGTATCTGTCTGTCTCTCCATGTGTTTTGTGGTAGTAATTGGTATTTCTTCTTCTATAAGAAGATCCAAAATCTCTTCTTCCTTTCCAATTGTATTTATTTTACATGGCTTATAGGAATGTACCCTTTGTGCTACTTTTCTCAATCACCACATTTCCTAATAATGGCTCTGACTTCTAGCCATACCCATCTGCCTCCAGAACACACATTTGGGAACATTCTGGAATACAGAAATTTACTATAAGATCTCTTGTGAGGCAAGGACGTTACTTCTAATAGCTATTATAGTCTTTTCAATGCCTGATGAAAGACATGAAGGAGAATGGATCTGCAGAACCTTATTGATGCCCCCTTCAAATTTCTTTGAGCAAAGGAAACTTCACTGAGCAATATAAGGGTAAGAGTAAACTCTGAGCATCACAGTCATCCCTGGGTTGGTATGGTCTGATTTTTCTCCTCTGGATCAATATTATTTTCATGAAGCAAAACATTGTGTTGGAAGGAAGATTGAAATACAAGGAGATACAAGAGCGTAATTCTTTTTCTTGGTTCTTTCCGATAAACTTCCATGTGACTTTGAGCAAATTCACTTGTTTGGTAGTCATTTTACGAATGAATAGAATGGGGAAAAACCGTAATAAATGGCATTTATCTGGTGCTTTAAAGTTTATAATTTACTTTCCTCCATGTCTCCTCTAGTTCTAAATCTTCTCCTATCTGGCATTTGGTCTCATTGCTCAACATCAGTTGCCCTCTTCAAAGTTAGCAATGATCCTTAATTTCCTGTAATGGCCTTTTTCTAATTCGCAACCCTCTTGACCTCTCTGTTTCTTAATAGTCTTTCCCCTCTGTATTTTTAACACTATTTTTCTTCGTTCTCCTCCTATCTGCCTGATCATTCTTTTGCAACATCTTTAATGAATCAGCATTCATGTTGTGCTCCCTAACTCTGAATCTATCCATCCTGGGCTCTTTTTCCTTTTTCCTCGCTGTACTGTCTAATGTGGTGACCTTATCAGTTATCATTTATTCATTCCCATCTCTATGCCAAGGATTCCCAAATTTGGATACTCATTTCTCCTAAGTACCAGTACCATATTGTCAACTTCATTGGTTATTTCCAACTGGACACCCCATAGACATCTCAAACTTAGTGTGTCTCACTCAGAAGTTATTTTCATCACCCATAAACTCTCCTCTTTTCTGAACATCTCTACTTATGTTAAGGGTGTTCACCATCCACCTAGTTTCCCAAATATGGAATCTATGCATCATTCTTAACTCCTCCTGCTAACTCATCTCATATGCCCCCTCACTTGCCAAATCTCATCATTTTGATCTATACAAAAGTTGTAGCATATGTCCTCTTCTCTCTGCTCACACAGCCATCCATGGCAGATCAAGTCCTCAAGACCTCTCATGGCCTTGGCAAGACATTTAAAGTCCAAATCTCAGTTCATCACCTATAAAATAACCGGGTTGGACTCCAGTTTCTCTGATGTCTCTACCAACACTAAATTTCTGCTGAAATGGTTTATGGGTACGCAACATTTTAAGAATAGAATTTCATCTTTGTGAATAATTTACCATGGGGTAGCAGACATGTTTGTATTTAGAAGGGACCTTAGATACCATGTTTTGGGCAGTTAGGAAAGATGGCTTTCAGAATGCTGGACTTGGGATTGGGAAGACCAGATTTGAATCCTGCCTCTATCACTAGGTTTCACCTCAGTTTCCTTAACTTACAAAACTTTAATGGCCTCTAAGGTCCCTTTCAGCTCTAAATCTATGATCCAACTACTTTGTTTTACAGATTTGGAAACTGAGGCCCAGAGAGGCTGATTTGCCTAAGGTCATATAGGTGAAACACAATGGAAATTTGAACCCATGTCAAATGACCCCCAATCCATTCCAAAACCATTCCCTTCTATTCTCATTTTCTCATCAAATTACTAGCAGATAATTTAGAAGTTGACTTCCAAATTCTACTTGCCTTTTCAACTCTCTGGACTCAATTTGCCCATTTGTAAAATGAGCGACCTCTGAGTTTCTTTTCTACTCCGAATTTATGAAATTAATGATTTAGGATGAGGACAAAACTTTGCCCAAGTATGAATCTAGGTCTCCAAGAATGCTGTTTGGACAGTACTATCACAGCAGATTGTCATTTCAGGAGGTCAGTTAACCTTGAAGGTGTAGGCCAGGTGCAATAGCTAGTTGCATTTTTTAAAAAAATGCTATTGAAAGGTACCTGGAAGTTTTCTTGTCCTTCTGATGACTGCAGCTATTCCAAGGCTTGTGAGCAATTAGGGCAGCCAATAAGAACCCAGACAGCTTTTTAATTTCTGCCCCCAAGTGCCCCTCATCATGCCCAATGCACCCTTGAGCATTCTGGGACATAGCTTTTCCCAACTTTGCCTCAGAATCATGTTGTGTTCTTGCTGAAATGTATGGGAAGTCATCCTTGTGTACTGAATTGACACTAAGAAGACCTAGATTCTAGTGCTGACTGTCATTTACTTGTTATGTGATTTATAGCACAAGTTACATCACCTTTCCCAGCCTTGGTTTCTTTATCCACAAATGTACTAATTAGATAATATCTGAGACTCCCTTTCAGTTCTAGCTTCCTACGATTTCATGATCACAGTATTTTTCAACAGCTTTTTGGGGAAATGCTAATGGATGCTTTCTCCAAGGAGAGAATATTTGTGAAATGCTTAGTAAACTTCAAAGCAGCATGTATGCCAGTTCTCTTCATGCTGTCGTCATCACGGCTAAGACCAAAGCTAGCTGAGGAATCCTTTACCAGAAGTCAAAGAGTTCACTGTGATGAAGCACATGAACAATTGCTTCCTGAGAACCTAGCACTTTGCTAAGTACACTGGAGAGGCCAGTTGAAGTAGGGGATGCAATTTCTTAACTCTTGTGAAATGGCATCAGCCTGGGCCACAAGAGGCTATGCCTGAGAGAGACTCTAGTGCAAAGAACTGCTGAAGAAGTAGATATGTATTGATTGGGGTATGATTAACTGGTGGTGCACAGATGTAATGGAATTTTTATTTTTGCACTGAATATGGTGTCTTTAGGGCTGCTAGGCAATGCGGTGGATTGAGCGTTGGGCTTGTAGTCAAGAAGACTCATCTTCCTGAGTTCAAATCTGATCTTAGAGTTTGTTAGCTATGTGATCCTTAACCCTGTTTGGCTCAGCTTCTCATTTGTAAAATGATCTGGAGAAGGAAATGGTAAGCTATTCCAGTATATTTGGCAAGAAAACCTCAAGATAGGGCGATGAAAAGTTGGATGTGACTAAAACAACTGAACAATAAAAACAACAAATGATGACCTTATTTATTGGAGATAACACATACTTCTCTCCCTGCTACAGGGATGCCTTGGGGAAAAGACTGGGGGATGGGGCATGAGAATCCAGTACAGGGAAATTAGGAGTGTAGACTCCTAATAGTAAAACTCCTCTTTTAGCCCGGGATAAGGATCTGGGGCTGTCTACTTTTTTCATTGAAGGCCACACAGACCATAATTTCTACTGTATAGTTGATATAACTGTGTCCACTGTGATGAAAATAAACTCAACAATATAGTCTTTAGAGGAATACCAAGATTTTGTTGCTAACTATGTGCTGGATGGTTAGTTTTTTCAATTCTTTCATCCCAAATTTTGAAATTTTTACTTCGATCAATCCTTATATGCCATGGTTTTAAATCTCCTTGCCATTCTCCGTTCCTCTAGATGCATTTCACTTTATCAGCATCCTTTCCAAATTTTAGTGTCAAGATATAAATATAAGAGTTCACATACTTTGAGTAGAATAAAAAAAAACAGGGTTCTCCCTTTCCTCATTCTGAGCACCATCTTTCTATCTATGTGTTCTAAAATTATATGGACTTTTTTGGGCCACTACATCATACAGTTGACTCATTTTGAGCTGGAAGTCCATCTAAACCTCTAGATCTATTCCACATCTTCCCTATCCTTGCTTGTGCAGTTGACTTATCTGATCTCCCAACTAGATTAAGTTCCTCAAAGGCCGAAATGACATCTCTTACTTCTTAAAATATACAAAATAATGACAATCCTGAACCACAACACACATACACACATGCACATGCACATGACTCTTTCTCTTCTCTGTGACCTATTCTTCCTTCACTTAATTCCTAAATGTAACTAGGTGGAACTATCAATCACTCAAGTAACATTTATTAAGCACCTACTGCTTGTAGGTTAGGAACTCTTGTTAAGCACTGAAATTCAAAGAAAGGCAGAAGACAATCTCTATTCACAAGGTGCATACAGGATAAAGGTGCATAAAGTCTACAAATAGACTTGTATTTAGGGTCAGGAAAAGCTGAGCTTAAATCATGTCTCAGAAACTTACTAACTAAAAGTGAGCTACTTACTTTTTCTGAGCTCATTTCTTCAACTGTAAAATGAGGTTTTACTTGATGTATTTCTAAGGCCTCTTCTTGCTCAAAATCCCTGGTATTTTCTATGTCTTGCCCAGGGCCTCTGAGGATATTGAAGATACAATATCCATTCTCTTTAGGATTTGCAACAAGGTCTTCACAGAAAGATTAGTGGAGCTAGCCAGTGCTGAAAGAAAAAGAGGGTAAGGGTAGGGACTGGACTCATGATCTCCTGGGTATACAGACCTCCTGGGGGAAGAAATTCCTTCTACCATTGAAGAGTATTAACTTCTAACCTTGAAAGTTGTTTACAAGACTGGGAAGTAAGGTGACCTCCTGGAGGGGAGGTCACATGGCCACGGTGTGTCAGAGGAGGGATTTGAATTCAGATCTTCCCAACTGCATTATTTATACTATGCTACTTCATACTGAAAGTAAGAAACTGTGCTAATTGATGTGTTTAAAGGAAGACCACGTGGATTAATTGTAGGCACTCAAGTGAAGGGGGGGAGTGGAAAAAAGGGAAAGGTATATGATAGCCTAATGAGAACCTTAACCTGGGGGCAGCACTGGAACTTCAAACTAGGGCAGCCCATCAACCTTTACAGTGGTCTTGGGACTTAAATCTCCAATTTAGGAGTTCACTGATATTCCCACAGTTTCCAAGATCTGCATTTTCAAGGTGAGACTAGTCAAGATAAAAGAGGAAGAAATACAAGGGGCATATCCAGAGATCTTTGGGTATGGGAGTTAATCATGTTGTGACTTGAAGAGAAAGCCCATAATGTACCATGATTCCTAGAACTACATTTAAAGGAAGTGTAGTAATCATGACTACTTGTTCCCTTTGGGTTTATTGTCTCAGGATCAGAGAACTTTGGCTGCTTTTTTTTTTTTTTTTAGAGAGGGAAAGAATTTGCCTAGTTTCCTACTCTTGAGGTCAAAGGAAGGGGATACTAATCAGCAAAGAATATTGAAATTTATGGTTTAGGATGCTTATAGTATTCTTGTTTCTAGACAGGAAGGGATTCCAGAGAAGGGTCAGAGCAAAAGGAAAAGGGGAACTAGATGTAAGAGCAAGCTTGGGGATAGAAAGTCGGGTTGACCAAAGACTAGGCCAGAAAAAACAAAATGAAAGGATTTGAAGTCTATAAGGAGAGAATTTAGGTATTTCACTGGTCCACAGAGTGATATGACTTGAAAAATATACAATGTTCTCAAAGGTTAATACCTTCTATTTCTGTGGGTAATGGGGTACTGATATGTATGTATAGCATACTTGGCTGATGCAGTCCCTGGTGTAAGAAGCTGGAGAAGTGTTTCTGGAAAGATATTATGATGTGAACTGAGAGGGCTCTGGTCACCGCTTTGGAGCATGCTACTAAATTTTGTTACTGGCTTTCAGCTGCAAACCACATGGTAGAGACAAACTGTTCATTGGCTGTGGAGCCAGAAGTGGGGTGCATTCATAAAGCACACACTAGCCAATGTGAAACTGGTCCTCATTTCTGCCTGAATGTGTTCCATGGGAAATGCAAGTACTGTTGAAAATATTTGATGGGCAACTGACTCCAGCCTTTTAATCCCCCAAGAGGCTTGAATTCTGTGAGAATATGGCCTTGCTATTGCTTCTTTCCCGGTTATGTCTGCTTTCTCCTATTTCGAGGTGAGGTTGATTAGAAATGGCTATGATCTTGTGAGCTGTGACAGATTAGGATTATGAGCTACCGGATGTCTAGGAACTGAAGTCCAGGTTGGAAATTTTTGGAAGTCAAATGGTGAAGAGCAAAATCCAGAGTAACTTGTTTGATGCAGACAATCAGTAGCAGAGAGGTAGACTCTTTCATCAGTCAACAATGCAGCATTTGGAATTGAGCTTGGTGGGGTAAAGACTCTGCAGAATTTGTGTTAAATCAGAGCCCACTCTGCCCAGGGACCAAGGTGGGATAGAGCAGATTGTACCCCAAAGTATTAGGGTGATTCCCAAAGATTGGGAAGTTTTTCACTTCCTAAATTCTACTAATTTTCAGAAAAATATGCCTTAATCAAAAGGTAACTGATATTAATTGGTTAACTCAGCACAATAACTGACAGTTAACAGTGAAAAGAACTGGAATGGGGGCTTACTCTGATAGCATTAGAGAAAAATCACCTCCAAATCCTCAGGGATACTTTCTTAAGAGTGCCAGTTCTGGATTCAGAAAGACTTATCTTCTTGAGTTCAAAACTGATCTCACAGACATTTCCTAACTCTGTGATTGGGCAAGTTATTCACCCATGTTTGCCTCAGTTTCCTGGAGAAGGAAATGGCAAACCACAGCAGCATCTCTGCCAAGAAAATCCTATTTAAGATCACAAAGAATCAGACAAGACGAAACCCCTCGATCCCAGACAAGGTGATGTAGCCAGGCTTGTTCTAGAAGAATGAGTTGAGAATCTCCCTATATTTTAATAACATGAGTTTCAACATTCATGAACCTTTAGATTATAAACTCCATGAATTCATTAGGTTATAAGCTCCTTGAGAACAGGCACTAACCTTTGCTTCTTTTTTGTGTCCTTAGCCATTAGCATGGTATCATGGCACATTTAATAATTGATTGATCGATTGAGTTGGAAAAGGCATGCCGTTGACAGAGTGGCCTGTGAAAGCCAGCCAGCCTTGTCTATTGTATACTTAGTACAAAGACCCACCTTCAAAGACCAACATGCTAGAGTTGCCATAGATCTCTAGCATGGAGGATATGGACAGTAATAAAGGAGGGCTGGAACTTGGTCATCAAAAGCTGGAGCTGAAGATTATAAACAAGAAAGGTTAGGACTTCCCACTGGATGACAGTAAGGAAATGTCAGGAATACAAAAGCATAATAAAGCTGAATTTGAGTCCGTGGTATCTTCCCTTCATGATTAATGATTGGCCTGAAATAAGATGGGGAAGTTAAAGTGAACTTCCCCTTGAAATGGCTTTAAAAATGCCATAGCTGGGGGAAAAAATATTGTAACATCAATTTAAAAAAATCTCTACTAAAATATAAAGGTCAGGAAAGATTTGGGTGTTTTTAAATGCTGTCCTGAAGAAATCTTTATAAAGGTTAAGGTGTCATGTAGTTTCAAAGTTATGGGCACAGAAGGGGTGGGGGAAGTCCTGGAGAGAGCTGGCTCCACCTCAGGCAGCTGGGTGACAATGACCCACACTGACAGTGGGCAGTGGGAGGCTGGGGAACACTGGGCCAATGCTGTCACTGGGGAGAAATCCAGCCATGCTTCTACCAAAGCAAATAAAACCGTGGGAACCTTTCACTCATCAAACTTGGCACTGAATGTGTGCAGACCACAGGTAATCGCTTCCTCTCACCACTGAAGAAAAATCCTGTTACCTTTCAAGAGAACCAGAACTAGCCCCTAAATCCCTGAAGGTGAGCAGGATTCAGTATCTTATCTGTTTGCTCATTTGGCCCCGTAATGAGCCTGGAGTCTCCCATTGGTTTGAAAATGTCCTGAGAACAGTAAAAGGGAATAATGGAGGGCTAGCCTCCATTCCCCTAAGGTACATTTCATAGACACTGTGACAGCCTCAGCTTTGGGCTTTGGCCTTCTGGTAGAAAATATTTTGGAAAATACGACTGCACCTCTGATTATCTTCA